>NC_056733.1:159506700-159541700 GCF_019279795.1 Protopterus annectens | reverse complement strand
TATCACATTCCATTCTGACCAGTATAAGTAGCCATCTTGGTCTTGTTGGAATTTCTTTGTCACTGCTGCACCTGTAGTATAACTTAACATTTAGCATCATTTGCATATTTGATACTTACCCCCTCATAAAGATAAAAAAATCCATCATAAATAGGGCAAGCAAGCAGAGGTCCACCAAACAACCCTAGGGTTATCCCTTTCTAGGACACTCAGTGAGTGTAGTCATACCCCATTTTGTGTTTGCCACATCCTCAACTGCAATCATTTGCAATCATTCTTCAATCCATTTCACTGCAGATAGTTGTATTTCACTTCTCCAAGTCCTGTAATAAAACACTATGAATAGACATACAAAAGGATTTAATGAAATCTATGCTCATAGCATTGGAAAGAAGTCCAAAATCCATCCCACTGACTAAATCATTTGTAAACATTTAGGTATCCAGGGTAAATTATATGTTTTGCTACCACAAACTAATTCCTTCTCAATATTGTCTGGTCTGTCCAAATTATGCACTCAAACCTCTACCAGGCAACGTTTGAACAATCTCCCTAAATAGTTCAAGGTGCTTGCTCTATACTTTATTCTCTTCTTTAGTTCTTCCCCGTTTATATATGGAAAATACTATTTCATGTTTCCCTTTATCTAAACTGTAGCTGATTTCCAAATAAACAGCTGTGTGATAGCAATGCTGACCCTGTCTAGTGATGTTCTTTAATTCAGTCTGCTGAGATTTCTTTTTAAAATCTATGTAGTTATTTGTAGAGTTAATTCTATTTTAGGTCTCCTTTTATGCCCATTTTAAACTGTCTAGAAACTCTGAGTTATCCTCACTAAACTTGCTTCCAGACATTGTGATGATGTTTTTTTGATTTCCAAACACTTTACCATCTATTTTCAACTTTTTATCTGTCCATCTGTCTTGCTCTCTCTCTCTCTCTCTCTCTCTCTCTCTCTCTCTCTCTCTCTGTCTCTCAGAAAGAGTGGGAAGCATTATGTGATTAGATATATAGAGTACTATTGCATAGTGCATGATGTTGACATCAAAGGTCAGAGATATGGCATACTATAGCATGTAACATGCATGATGTTAGCCTTAGAGGTCAGATAAACGGTATACTATAGCACGTGACATGCATGATGTTGGTATTAAAGGTCAGAGGTATGGAATAATATAGCATGTAACATACATGGTGTTGGCATTAGAGGCCAAAGATATGGTATACTATAGCATGCAGTATGCGTGATGTTAGCCTTAGAGGTCAGAGGTATGGTATACAATAGCATGTAACATGCATGATGCTGGCCTTAAAGGTAAAAAATATGTTATACTATAGTGGATAACATGCATGATATTGACTTTAGAGGTCAGAGATAAGGCGTACTATAGCATGTAACATGCATGATGTTGACATTAGAGGTCAGAGATATGCAGCATGTAACATGCATGATGTTGGCCTTAGAGGCCAGAGATATGGTATACTGTAGCATATAGCATGAATGATGTTTGCAGTAGAGGTTAGAGGCATGGCATGCTACAGCATATAATATGCATGATGTTGGCCCTAAAGGTCAGAGATATGTTATACTATACCATATAACATATATGATGTTGGCATTAGAGTTCAGAAATATTGTATATTATAGCATGCAACATACATAGAAGCCACACCCCACTCCACGTGCAAAAATGAGAAAAGGGGTTATGGATGGATGCATGATGTTTGCATTAGAGGTCAGAGATATGATAAGCTGCAGCATATAACATGTATGATGTTGGCCTTAGAGGTCAGAGATACCATATATTATAGCATGCATGCATGATGTTAGCCTTAGTGGTCAGAGCTATGGTATACTATAGCATGTTGTTGGCCTTCATACCAGCATATTCCAGAAGCACATTGAAGTATACATGGGACTTTACACTTGTAATATTGTCCTTGGAGATTAGCAATGGCATAGAAATAAAAAGGTAAAATCTGTCTTCTGCCCACCAGCAGGCAGCAGCAATAGAGGTACCAGTCCCTGGAGAAACAAGATGAAAATTAAGACATGAGTTAGAGTGGCAGTGCAAGAAACATGGGTAGTAAAATATGGCCAAAATACATCAGACGGGGGTAATAGGGTGCATACAAAAGTGTCAGTATAAAAAAGTATATGCCATGTATACTGGGTGCAATTCATGGACAATATCTTCATAATATAGCACAGGTGTAACTAATCTAAATATTGAAATTCCGCATACCAAGTTCTTTAGTTCTAATAACTTCAATCCCAAACTCAAGTATTTCACTTCTAAATATTGTGATCCCCAACCTAAATTCCCCAGTTCGATATTGAATTCCCCCAACCCAAATTCTTCAGTTCTAATAACTGTAATCTCCAACCCAACTACTTATATTCTAAATACTAAAGTCCCCCAGCCCAGGTGCTTTACTTCTAAATATTATCCTCCCCCAAACCAAGTTCTTCACATGGTACTGTATATTCAGGCAATGATACCCCAGCTCTATGAGCACTTAAGTAATAAAAATCCCCCCCTGTAAAACCTTCAACTGCTGATACATACTCTACATCAAAATTTGTAAGGTGATGTGACCTTGAGTGCTTTGTGTTACTGTGTTCTTGGCTATACTGCTTACTATTATTATTATTATTATTATTATTATTATTATTATTATTATGCTTATTATTATTCTTAAAATAGTGAACCCCATATCTCTGTATGGTGACAGCCCTGTGTACAGGTAGGGCAAACAATGCCATCCTGATATGCACCCTACTCTATCCTTTTGCCATGCACTCTGTACTGGGAATGGGAGTCTGTCCACCTTGTAAATGACAAATACACACACTACTGCCTTCTGCCTTATTCATTTGCTTTTTGGTCACACAAAGTAGCAGTTGACAAACATATGTCTTTGATCCTAATTAATGCATCTATCAGCTTGGTGAACAATTTGGCATGCACATAATGATTGGTACTTACTGTGGTTGGTGACTCTGAAGTTCACTATTAGTGATAAGGGAGAACCTTCTGGAATGGCATACCAGAGGACATAATAAATTATGATGATCTAGTAACATCTAAAAAGTTTCTTAAGTCTCACTTATTTAAGCTAAAGAAATGCCGCTGCTCTAGTGATGTTGGTTGATAATGTTCATATACTGCTATCTCTACATTTCTGATTTCTGTACATCTGCTTATATTCTTTTATCTACTAAATGGTACAGCATCTGTTTTAAAGCTTGCTGAGACACTGACCCCAACTCATGACTATCATATTCACTTTTGTCTACTACAAGCCAGCTGCTATCACCATTAACTGTTGCCATGTTGTTAGTGTTTTAGTTTAGGTTGTACCATTTGCTGTAGAAACCTACTGCTACCAACTATTTGTCTGAGCATGTTTGTTGATGGTTCTATCTCTGGCTCCTTGGCCATCACTTCTATTGTATATATGCTTACATATAAATAATTAACTTACAATAGTGTCTACATTATTTTAACTTAATTTTCCTTGCACTTTTCTCCAGGTACAACTTACATTTTTGCTTGTACTCCATTACAATTCTGTATTATTCTATCTGGAACTGTATCTGACACCTAATCTTTTGTAAAGGTGTTTTCTGTTTTTAATATCATCACATATTTGACTGTGTTCTTTATATTTATTGTAAATGCACTTGCCTTTGCACCCAGATTGTAGCTCAAAAGGGTCATTGGACCAGTTCACTTATCTGGTTAGCAAGCAGATAGAGACAAATAAAAAAAATGCCTACTTGAGTCATTGTCAACTGAAGCAGAAGGAACTAAAGTAATTCCTGACATAAAGCTGTACACTTCCTAAAGGCAGACTGCTGTATTTGCATTAGAATATGTGTCTAAATGCCCAGGAATGGAACAGAACCCATAGCCTTCTGATATTCATCAAAATGGAATGTACTATTTGTGGGATCGACTACCTCTTGACATATACCTCTCTTCCCTTTTTGCAAGAGTTTGAGAACATTTTCCTTACCATTTCTTCCAGTGTCTGATTGTCATAGTTCTTTTGCAAGGCTGTAGCACAAAATATGTGTCCTGAGATTCCATGAAGGAAAAGACAATTTGATTTATTGATTTTCTAAACACTGAAATTGGATGCATAACTCTTAGCAACAGCTATGTGGGAACTTTGAAAAATTCTGAGTATATTAGTAATGAAAAGAATGTAGTAGTTAATGCAGACCTGGTAATCAGTTTTCCAAAGTTTTTGCCAAAATATATGAGACATTTAAGAAACTTATTCAGACTGTTCTACTTGTGAGTAATCCTGTTATGAAAGTCACATGTGAGAAAGTTAGTTCCCACACATAAATAATGATAAAATGCACTGGCAATTACTTTTAGTCTAATGTGAGGAAAGTACCCCTCTCAGAAACTTTTGAATTAATTTCTGATTATTTTGACCCACACCTACATACTATATTTGTACTGTTTCTGGGCAACTTTTATTGAATTTACATGCCTGTAAGTTGTTACAAAGTTTACATATGACATATATGTGCCTCATTTTACCCAGCTCCATAATGGTTTAATAATGTTGTTTGTAACAATGAAGCAAAACCCCTTTAAAACAAAAAGACAACTTTATAGCACTGAACCACAGGCACACAGATGTAGTTTGCTATAAAACTACTCTCTTAATGTATTTGAATATGTTCTCAGTATTAAATCACTGGATTCTTAATAGCTGAGGCTCCCAGGTTTCCAGACATTTATTTTTTCTTAGTTGTCTGGTACTCGTAGAACGTCAGGCACATGGAATGAAGTCCCCTTGGACAGCATCAGCTGGGGCATTCAACATCTCTTTAATTGATATATAGATGAGTGAGAAACGGTGTGGATTGGCCAGAGAGAAATACCAAAGATCGGTGGGTAGGGGCAGGGTACTTTGTCATTGCATTCCCAGACTGCACGTTGGTACTTATTAGGCACATCAGGCTTTTTGCCAGTGAATGTTTATCCTACAATAACTGGGAAACAAGAATATTTTCCTTAAAAGCCAGTACTCATAGGTTTCCAATTGCAGAATGTCCACTGTCCACTGGCCTAAGGCTTAGAGCAGTACAGGTGTAGCTTCAGGTAAGACCAGAGTGCACTTGTATGTTAATCCCTGGAACAAGGGAGGATTATAAAACAAAATATTCTTTACATGGTAAAAGTCATTCTACAATACTTCAGTTTGAAATATCAGTTCCCCATCTATACAAATTCCTGTGTATTTTAGCTTAAATAACTTAACTTTACAGCAGCCAAAATCCCAGAGGAACTCAGCCAAAGTACAGTGTCCCTAATAATATGACATAATTCAAAGATTACTGTTTCAGTTTCATTGCAGCTGAGTCTTTAATTGGCTTAATGGTATTTAGTCTTGGATCGGAGCCTGTGTCACATAGTATGGGATCATTTAAGCTCATTCTAGGTACAGATGCAATGTGTTGCTTTTCTTACTAAAATGCAGTTAGAGCATAAAATCCATAACTGAAACCCGACATAATCTTTAATGGCCTCCACTATCTATTTATTAATGTTAAAATGAAAGCTGTTCTGTTTGGCTGTACATATGATAAACTGAATAAAATTACCTTATCTGTTCATTAGATTTTGTAATTCAATGTGTTATGTCAGTTTAGTGTATTGAATATCTTGCACACTGCTATTTAATTTTATTACATAGGTCATTTCTCATTGTCCATCATTTTTCAGGTTCTTAAAACACCATTTGAAAAAGAATATTGTTTTTTGTGCTGAGATTTTAAACCAGTAAACACTTGGAAGTGAAATATCCCTTGAAATGATGCATGTAAAGAAATATATTGCAGCATGGAAAATTCTTGCATAACAAGCTCAGAACATGACAAGCATCAAAACCTAAAGCACTAGTATGCTCCCCACTTTACCTGAATGGTGTGAAATAACAGAACTTGGGACTTTAAGCTCATGATTTACTTAATGTGGGTTTGTAAGGGCTAACTAGTTTAACACATAAAGAGTAAAAGGAATGGCCACCAGAGTTGTTGTCACAGTTAAAGGTTCTTGTCCTTAATGTCAGAGGGCTGCCTGACAGTCCATTGCATTTTGTGCACCAAGTGGAATATCATTTGCGGTACCTGACAGATTATGTCATGATCCGACTGTGCTTACCCAGTGTATGTTTTATAATGTCACCATCTGCACAGATAAATATGGCAAAGAGGAATCAGCATTGATACAGAAAGCCCACATTCTCTAAGTCACATGAAGTTGTAATATATCAGTGGCATTTTGTATTCTCTTTGATTCTATTAAAATTACTGTCACTTTAACCTAGAATTCAATATGCAATAGAATACAATTACTGTGTATTCAAAGTATGCATTGCCACCTAGGGGACACATTATTGTTATTACAGGCAATGGCTTTTTAGTTTTTACTGGAAATGAAATGGAATGCATCAAGACCCATTCTTTTGTAAATTAAATTGTGATGTTGCATCCTACAAAGAAGATATTTTTTCCAGAAAGGGTATTTTTAGATTTGTTGAAAAATAAAGTAAAAATAAATGTAGATCCTCTTTTCAAAAAGGATAGATCGGTTCAGAACAGAGACTGCAGTGACAAAATAAATGAATTAAAGATTCATTATTGTCTAATATTTATATGTTCAGGCTGAGTAAAGCACATTTTATTGGTTGCCAGTAAGTTCAGGGACAGAATTTGTGGTTTGTTTTTCTAGCAGTTTACTTGAAAAGCATGATTATTGTGCACATACCTACAGCTATATTTATTGATGGAGAGATATATACACCCAGGTGTGTGTGTGTGTGTGTGTGTGTGTGTGTGTGTGTGTGTGTGTGTGTGTGTGTGTGTGTGTGTGTGTGTGTGTGTGTGTGTGTGTGTGTGTGTGTGTGTGTGTGTGTGTGTGTGTGTTTGTGTGTGTGTGCGCGTGCGCACATTTTTGTATGCATATAAATATTTCATAAACAATCCCCTGATAAACCTTTTTGTAGGTTTTGGGAAATCATATTGCTTTTCTTGTACAGTCAGGGGCATTTTAAATTATGCTGACATTGATGTGTTATTTCAAATAGGCACCACTACATACCATTTCTAAATATGCTAAGGAATTATCAATAGCAGGAATAAATACAGGGAGTCATATTAAAATAACTGTTTCTACACAAGTTTTCTTTGACTTGTCTTGTTTTATAGTCATGGCAATAGCTGCATTTTGAAACTAATGACTCTTTTGTAAGGCTACATTGTAAATCAAAACGCTTGTTTCTTGGAAATAATTTAATTTAATTCCATGGAGTTCCATAAGTACAGCAGCTGAGGTTTACTATGAAACATCAAAAAATATCATAGAGTTCAGAATTCAGATTCTTTATACACCATTGCACCTTCCATCAACAGAGACCTCAAACATTATCTAACCTCAAGGATTCATGCAAGGAGAGAATATAAATATAAAAGAATACATTGACAAAACCTAACCTGAGTAGCATGTGATGAAATACCCCAAAACTCTGGTGTTCGGCCTCTGTGGTGGACTTAAACCTTCTGTCACATGGTTTCTTTAGTTTAGTGGGGCAGGAGTCAGAGGAGGGCATGGAAGAATAAGGTAAAAGAGGTCAGCATCTGAATACTGTGGCATCTTGTGACACCTGAATAAATGTCTAGCAGAATCCTGCCATAAATCATGGTGATTAACTGCTACACTTTGTCAAGAATAGTAATGTTGATTATTTTTTTCATCATTCTTGTTCTGAACAGGCTTTCTAGAGTTAGTTTCTCAGGTTTGCTAGTATCATCACAATTAGAAACCTGATAGTTATTGCCCATCTAATATTATGTATTTCATTATTTAGTATTGCCATCATAGTTTAAGAATAGTGCATGTTGTGTAATAACATTCTAAGCAGTCGATACACCCAAGAATTTTCTTTACATTTTTCTGTGCTGTAACTAACAGGACCTCTGTAGTTTGTAAGGATACTAGTGCTCCTAATCCATAAAGAAAGTCTATCTCTGTCATATTTAATCAGAAGCAACTAGTATCCATGAGTATTTTGTACTGGTGAAGAGCAAGGTACAGACCTAAAGTACAAAGTAGAAATGAGCAATCGTGTTCACAGAGGTCGCCAGTGTAGCAGGTTAAGGTGTCCAGGTACCTCGGTAGGGCTAGTCACATACACATTAAACTGTGCATTAGGCATATTATAAGCTGTAACCTCACATGTACCTTGATAAACAAAGGCTGATAACACTTGGTTTAAACACAGCAACAGTGTGTACAATAGCATTTGTAGTAACCTCCGTGGTGTTGCACTGCATTTGCAGAGCAGACCACCTCTACATGACCAGCAAGCACACTTGCTAATGACCAAACCAATAGGTTTTCATTGTGGATTTTTACCCATAGTTTCTAACATAATATAATCTGTTAATAAAATAACTCTCCACTCCACAACTGTTTATTCTATCCCATTGAGAGAACTATAATATATACCCTTGTGTATCTGTTGACCCTTCCTAATATAACACAAAATCTATTACAACCGTATTATTTAACTCCAGCAAATCAGAGAAAAAGAAACTGCCACAGAGTTCCTTGAATCTTGTGAAGACACACTAATAATTCTGAGGCAGAGTTTTGAATGTTTGTAATAGATTGTCACCTGACTGACTGCAAGTATCTGATTGGTTTCTGAGTGACTGGATGTTAACAGTTCTTGGCAGAAATAAGAATATGAGGAATGTAAGGCTGAAAAATATGAGGCAACAAGTTCATATCATAGCAATGCACACTGCTGGAAACAAAATGATCCAGAACACAAATCATTGTTTACGGTATGAGAAGCTAACAGTACCAAGGGCTAAAAGTACAGGCATGTTTCCAAATAAAGCCATATCAAATGGACTCATAATGGGGGTAAATAATGTGGTTTTGCATTGTCTATGCCATAAGTCTATGTTGCAGTGGTAGTTTTTAAATAAATAAATATCTACAGAAGAGTACACGGGCAGCACTTAATATGTGAAGATGGTGCCCATAGTATCTGCCCATGTTAACCACATCCATAAGTAAATAAATCTACAGCTGCATGCTTCATGCAGTGTTTATCTATCTAGAGTAAAGGCTTGGATTTATGTTTCAATATGTTGAACATTTCATTCTTTTTTCACTGGAATGCAATGGCAATACGCTAATAATTTTAACTGGCTTGAATAGACTTTAAAATAAAATTAAAAATTGTATTTCTCCTGCTGGCAGGGGATTAGAACCATTCTCCTAGATCTAAGAGCTAAGGTGATATCTTCTGGGTTTCACATTAGTACTCATTTCCAAATGTGTTAACTAAGATATTAGCTATTTCCTTTGGGTTAGAGTGGGCAGCCTTACTCTAACTAGACTCTGAGCATTTTTGGATGGTACTTCTTAATTTCCTGACATTGTTAAAGAAAGTGTTGCATTTATAGTTGTCTTTAGTGGCTATTTTAAGTTTTTATTCAGCTTTGAGGTTCCTAATGATTCCCTTAAGCTCAATAATAGTTTGTTTAAGTGTGTGGGCTGTTAAGGTCAGTAAAATGCAACTTCTTATTAAGTAATAAGTAATTTCTTTCTCTTGTTACGTAATTCATACTGTGCAAGCATTCCACTCTATGGATTTGTTTTAAAATTTTGTATTATGTATGGTCTAGATAGAGACTACCTTACCAATGCAATTATTTAAGTGGGAGTAATAGTCAGAAACATTGATAGTGGCCTTGGCAATGGTTACCATCAGAGAAAGATTGCAATGGAATTTATTTAGGTCATCAAGTAACTGAAAAAGGTTTGTCTTTGAGAAATCACTAAGCACAGAGGTATTTCAAATAAAAAAATACTGATTAATGGTATTATTTAATGAGGAAAGATAAAATATATGGAGTGCAAGATATGGCTGTGTTTATCAGGATAAGATCAAGAGTACTGGGACTCCTGTGAATTGTTCAGGAATTTTTTGTTTGTTTTTTTGCTGCTGTGGTGACCCCTAATGGGAGCAGCCGAAAGAAGAAGTAGAAGAAGAGTTTGTTTTATTTTTTTTTTTTGCTAACTTGATTTCCAAAATGCCAGCATCAGTTGATCACCTGTGCTTCAATGCCTGTGCCTCTTGATAAACGAACATATCGGTCACTTTCATATGATTGAATATCCATTTACTCGAACATGTGCTGTGTGTGCAGAGAATATTGAATGTGCGTTTGGTCAAATGCATGGAATTTCGGAGGCAAGTATGGGTTTCTACATTAGAGGGTAGGAGTGCATGTGTGTGTGCAATTGTGTGGGGGTTAGGGAAGAGAGATAGTTTGTAGGAATGTTTATTCAAATATTTGAGCTTTAGGGTTGGAAGAGGAGTTAAGTTAGGTGATAGATGTGGTATTCTGTGTGGTGGTCTGTTATTTTATGTGTTCTTTGTCTGAGATGTCACATGTAGTCATAGTGTTACGGGAAGGATTTTTTAAGCTAGGGGCAAAGTTAAGGACTAATACTTAGTAGTAGTAAGGTGAGCATTGGGGCAAAACCCCTGATCACTCAACTAATATGTAAAACCTTAACCCTAACCCTAACCTTGCACCTGCCTTTAACCTCAATCCCATGCTTACCTTAGAAAAACCCTTCCCGTAATACTACCACTATTGTGACAAATTATGGCTGGACTTAGTAGTAGCATTAACAGATCACAACAGTAAACTGATCTCCTTTTGATATTTTGGGTGTTTAGTGCACATACTTTATATATGTGTATGTGTGTGTTTGTGTGTGTGTGTGTGTGTGTGTGTGTGTGTGTGTGTGTGTGTGTGTGTGTGTATATATATATATATATATATATATATATATATTTATTTTACATTTGTTAACCAGGTTAGTCTGGCTGAGCTTTTGGCTCATTTTCAGCAGAGACCCGGGGGAGAAAAGCTCCTCAGGAGTAGAAAACAATTTATTAAATGTTAGTAACATAGTAATAACAATCAGCTATAGGATCTTACAAGCAGAGACGTGGAGAGAAAAAAAGCTCCTCAGGCAATTCAGTTATACAGAGTTTTAACAATTGGCAGACAAGTATGTGAGTTGTTGCAAACAAGGTTTTAAACAATTAGCAGAAGAAAATGTGACTAGTTACAATATCATTTAAGCTGCTTAGAGCAAAATGAGTTAATAGTTAGGCAGATGCTTATTTAAAGTGGGTAGGATCTAGTTGTATAGGAGTTTGGAAAGTAAGAATGGCTAGTAGGAGATGTAGGGAAGGTAGAGTATAGGAGACAGACTAGACAGGTAGGTTGTTTTTAGACGGTAAGAATTAAGAGTGGTTGGAGATAGAGGAAAGGAAGAGGTAGGAAGAGGCAGGGGAATAATGTTAGAGATACATTAAGAGTGAGGTGGTGAAATAGGTGAAAGGATGGTTGTTTCAGGGTGGTTGGCTACAGTGGTAAGAACACTTTGTTTTTATTCCCTTGTGGCTAATTTGAAACTTTTGCTATGCTGGAGGGATTTTATTTCCAAGGGGAGTTGGTTCCAGGATGTAGATGGGTTATAGTTATAGATGAGGCAGCCTATTTTGGTTTTGGGTTTGTAGATGTCTAATAATTCTTGATTTGAGCTGTGTAGTGTCCTAGCAGGGGAATATTTGAATATGATAGTGGAGAGGCTGGGGCAGAAGGAGGGTAGATAGAGGATAGAGTGGATGACTTGTAGTTGGTATAGTTGGAGCAGCTGAGGGAATTCTAGACAGTCTAGTTGCTGTAGTGCTAAGCAGTGATGTGACTTGTAGGTTTGGTTTGCTGCAAATCTGGCAATCTTATTATGGGTAGTTTCAAGCTTGGAAATAAGTGTTGAATTTAGATTTGTGAATATGTGGCAGCTATACAGGAGTGTTGGGAGTAATAAAGCCTGGGAGAGAGTTATTCGGGCAGTGTTAGTTAAGTATTTCCTGCTACGGAAAAGGTGTCCAAGTTTCTGATGAGTTCTTTTTACCGAGTTAGTAATATGGAGATCAAACTTAAGCTGATCATCTATTGTAACACCTAGCAATTTAGTACCAGATTCAGCTGAGATGATAGTGTTGTTGCAGGATAAGATGGTACATGTACTTTTGTGTGGTGATGTTTTTAGGAGGAAGAGTAAGAGCTTAGTTTTTTTTTTGGATTAAGTATTAGTTTGTTATCACTAAGCCAAGTCTCAATAGTGCTGAAGGATGCCTTGGTAGTTGAGTGGAGGTCACCTGGGTTGTCAGCAATGGTTATAACAGTTGAGTTATCAGCATATTGCACAAGAGATGACTGGGGACAAGAGGAGTAGAACAAGTTGGTGAAAATATTAAAGAGTAATGGTCTAAGTATGGACCCTTGGGGGACTCCCATTTGTACAGTGAGAGGGGAGGATAGTGCAGAGAGCCATTTAACTGATTGCTGGCGGATTGAGAGATAACTGGAGAACCAGGAGATAGTAGGGGGAGATAAATGTAAGTTAGTGCATTTATCTAGAAGGATTAGGTGAGAGACAGTGTCAAAGGCTTTAGAAAGGTCAAGGAATAGACATGAGACAAGTTTATTGTTATCACGAGCTAGGGAGGCTATGTTGATGAATTATATGAGTGCAGTAGTTGTACTATTCTTCGGACGGAAACCATGCTGTGTGGGTGTGAGAAGGTTTTCCTGGTGAAGGTAATGCATTACCTGCTTGTGAATGCATTTCTCTAGGATTTTTGAGAGTGGAGAGAGTATGGCAATCGGTCTGAAGTTGAATATGTCTGAGGAGTTGCCCCCTTTGTGAATGGGTAGAGTAAAGAAATTCTTCCATACAGTGGGGACATAGGATTCAAAAATGGATTGGTTGATTAAGATGGATACAGGATAGGCAAGAGGTTCAGAGGCAATCTGCAGGAAGTAACAGGGTAGCTTGTCAACAGATGGGGAGCAAGGTTTAAGTTTAGAGAGTAATGACTATACATAGTTAGTTGATACTGCTTTTAGACAGAAGGAGTTAGAAGGGTTTGGAAGAGGTATAGAGTTTGTGGGGGTGCTAGTGTTGTTTCTGGGAGGAGAGAATTTATTATGGAGGTTGAGTTTATAAAATGATTGTTAAATTTGTTGGCTATGTCTTCAGGTGTTGCATTGGGACACGGGTTAGGAGATGAAGGGTTTCCTGGATGAAGAGTCTGTTTAATAGAGCTCCAGAATTTCTTTGGGTCTGATTTAAGAGTAGAGGGAGGATTGGCATAGACGTTTATTTTCTCATAATGGATGATTTTGTTTAATTTTATTTCTGAGTTCTTTATATTTCTGAAGAAGAGAAGGGGTCCTAGTTTTAGTCCACATTTTCCAAATCCTATCCCAATTTTTCATGAGGGTTGTGGTAGCTTTAGTGAGCCAGGGAGCAGTATTACATTTGATTCTAATTGTGCGAAGAGGAGCAAGAGAGTTAAGAATGTTTAGGAATGTAGTGTTGAAGAAGTGGACAGCTTCATCTAAAGGAAGAGTGGTGAGGTAAGACCAATTAATTTTGGAGAGTTGGTGAATAAAGGAGTTAGGACAGAAATGAGAAAGTGAGCAGGTGGTAATAAATTTCTTAGGTTTGGTAAGGTGGGGAGTATGTCTGGTAACTGTTATAGAGCAGTGGTTGTTGAGGGCATTTGGAAGGGTTTGGGGGTTATGATAGTTTTGAGGGTGGTAGACCAATATCCAGTCAAGAAGAGAGCTAAGCAGGTAAGATTTATTAATGTATGTTGGGGTTGTGATTAGCTGCTCAAACCCATTTAGGTGTATACAGGAAGTAGTTTGGGAGATTGTATTGTAAGCCAATCAATATTTACATCTCCCAGTATAATTATTTAATTGTGGATGGTATATGAGAGGTGAAATAGGATGTTCTCATATGTATATCTCTTGCACTTGGTACATGAAAGTTAAAAGTTAATCCTATGGGTGCACAGAACAATATACATTAATACCACAATACCACAGTGCTTATCTGCCATCAAAAAGACAAACCAACTTTGCTAAGCTAGCATCATCAGTGTCATGCCATGAAAAAAATATATTGCAAATCACAAACCTCTCAAAGATAAATGTAATGGCATCAGTTTGAATTCCTCCTAGAACTGCCAGAAGTGAGAGAGCATTCCTAATGCACTCCTATTCCTCCAACAATATGCACGCACCTGAATGACTAATGATGGAAGAGCACCAAGGGCACTACCAAGTCCTGCAGTACCATGTAACTCTTTTGAGCTACTAATGGGAAAACCCCTACCTGACCAGAGCCAACCATCCAACTTCACAAGGAGGATTAGAAGTTTCTGCCCTCACCATAGACCCAGTGATAAGAGTATTTATGAGGTAGCCTCAAAACTCTCCCCTTCACAGGAAGTGTCTAGTGACCAGTGTCATCCTGGGAAATTATATGCCCTCCATTTCTACAAGTACAACCAACTTGCTCATGAAGAAAGCTATCACCACAAAGCTTGATGGCAAATGGCAACTCCCAGAACATTTCTTGCGTCACTGCCCCTTTTTTGAGGGGTGTGTGGCAAAGAACGTCCAAGCACCCCCACCCAGAATATGCATATGCATCTTTTTCATGCCAGCCAGCTCCTGCAAGTACCTGACATGATAATCAAAATCATTACCCACACCGTTTTAAGAACTTTCTCCCTCTGTACCATGGAAATGAACACTACATTTTTCTTTACTGTTGGATGTATCAAGGATGTTTTATTGGTAGGCCTTTTATATTTGGTCTCCCTGCAGATTGTACAAAATTATTCCACAGTTTCGCACCGCCTATCACAGTTTATGCTGGGAGTTTAATATAGGCCTCAACCCAGGTGATACACTTAACTCCCCTGCATAGAACTAAAGCTTTATTGGTCATCAGCAATTGTTCCCTGTGGCTATTCCAGATTTCTCCTACAAATAACTTTGGAATTTTGGCATGGTGTCTCATCTGTAGACTCATGCCAGAGCCAGTCAGGAACATCTGTGTTGTTTGCCCTTCTATTTACTTTTGTTTTCTACAAAGAACACTTACTAAGACTCTACGTACTTTCTGGAAATACTGTTGTTTAGCTACTTTTCTCACTTCAGCTTTCTTATGTTTATCTTCACCCTCTTGTTTTCTGCTTATCATTTCTTTCTCTGGGTGTATTAATGCATGAGGTCTTTTCTAAGGTTGTTCATAGGTTCATAGGTTCATGGTTGTATTCAACAGCAGAACCGTAGACTATCTGGTGTAGAGCTAACAGTAGAGAGAATGGATGTCCTCTCACTATATATTGTTTATCTACTGTTTCCAATGAATTCCACTAGACATTGTAATTTTTATGATTTTGTTATGAGTTTGCATGAAGGATGCCATTACAATGCATGAGGTATTTTCTAAGGTTGTGTTCAACAGCAGAACCACAGACTATCTGGCGTAGAGCTAACAGTAGAGAGAATGGATGTCCACTCACTATATATTGTTTATCTACTGTTTCCAGTTAATTCCTCTCGACAGTATAATTTTTATGAAGGATGCCATTACATAGATTGGAATCACTTCTCTGTGTGTAATTCCCTTAGCACTCAGAAAATTGATTTGATAACAGCTAATTGGTAGAGTGTTATTCAGCTAAATAAATATCATTATATGATGTTGTTGTCATATATTCCTCAGAAATCAGCTTATATTCAGAGAATAACAAAAGATAATTTATCTCATGAGGTCATCAGAAGCAAATGTTGCTATGGAAATTTCATAAGGGAGTTGACATTACTACATATGTGGATTTGGAAAGTACAATTTCTGTCACAGACTTCTTATATAGTTATCAATAACTGCTAAAATGCACTGTATGCTATATACTGGTTAATAACAACCAACATATAAATCAGTCTTCGTTTCTCCTTAGCATAATGGTATCTGTAGCTGAAGACTCATTTTGATTTGAGTTAGGTCAACGTGGCATATTTCTATACTGATTTTAGATTCTTTCACACTCTCCATTTTGTACATCAGTATTATTTTATTATGTTGATAGTCTTCTGATTTTTAATCTTTTTTTCCTCTCCTATCTCTTGGTTTTACAGCTTACGTTACAATACCAAGCTTCAGAAGTCAGCATATTGGATTTTCTAGCTAACATACAAAAATCGCTGTTATAGTTCTGCCCTTGTCTTTGATCACTTCTTCAAAACTGCTTTTAACTATAAATCCAAGGTTTGAATTGTATGTGCATTCTGGTCTTTAGCTTTCTGTGATTCTAGGTACATAATCTTATTAGATAACATATTCTCTGACAATCGTATGTCTGTCACTGCATTTACTTTTCTGTTTAATTTAATAGGATTATTCTTATGAATGACCTTTCCTGTACTGCCTTGTCTACTTTTTGCTGTTTTCTCTAAATCTTCTTTACTGCTTATCACTACTTTGTGACGTAGTTCATATTCTTTTCTGAAAAGAAAAAAATAATGACCATGAGATATCTATACACAAAAATTGTTTTTCTTTCTGTATTTTTACTCACTCCTTTTATATATTTGTATAGTGTAACAACATTATTTTTTCTAGCCATTCCCATAGTTTTCAAAAGGCTGGCACTGTCCCTTGTTAATATGCTGTCCACCACAGCATCATAAAATACGTCCTGCCTTTTGTATATCTCTCTTTTTCTGGTGTTTTGACATGCATTTTTGTGCCTGCTTTTCTTATTTCCCTTTGTTTCAGACTATTAACTTTCTTTCCCCTTGCCTCTGTTTTATTAACTTATTGTTTCATTCTCTAGTCTTCTTTACCTAAATAACATGTGATCCAACATAATGTAGCAATCTGTCTTCATTTTTGCCATGATAGTACGTTTTTCCTTATCCTAATGCCATACACGGAATGTGTAACTTTAAATGTTAATGAGCTAATTAAAAGAATCTGCACATAAGGTGGTGCACTTCCTTCCGTAGTGTTCAGTCTGACTAAAGAGCTGCTGGAGCTTTGGCTTCCTCCACAGCGTCTCTCTGCTGTTGACCCACCAATTTATAGTCATTCATTCATTTTCCGCTACTCACTTTTATACCATTCTGTTCAGGCTTGAGGGGAGCAGAGCTCAACCAAAGCAACAAATGTTAGGGGAAAACACTATCACAGAAAGTGTAGAGAAGCACATAGAGTGGGTTCATAAACTAAATTTACTTCAAAATGTTATGTGTTATTAATACAGTAAGCAACTTCATATAGTGTAAAAGCATATATGGTAGTCTAGGCCTGAACCCTGTAATGATATGGTACAGACATCTGTGATGAATCTGTCTTAGCATATAAAAAGCTGATGTGCATGCAGTCTAATTATTTGCATTTGTACTGGGAGTAATTAAGTATAACATTATTTGAGTGAGATGCATCAATGCATCAGAACTTTGCAGTACTTGCTGTTGTCCAAGATTGCAAACTTACTTGGTTTTACAGTAAGTGATTATGAAATTAACAAGGAAACTTTACTTTGTGTGTAAAATATAAAATACACATTTTAGGACCAAGACATAAACATCATTATTATGCATTCATTATACCTTTTTTAAAATATCATCTTATCAGTGCTTGTAATTTTTGACATGCTGTTGTACATCAGCTTTGTTTGTGCTTTGTTGCTGCTTAGCTCACAAACTTTCCAGGTCAATTTCACCAGTAGAAGAAAGCAGACTTATTATTTCATAGGGAGTCCATGTTATAAAAGTCAAACACATCTTCTTTTGGTTAAACGATTATAAGCTGTATGGAGAAAGGAATAAAATTAATGGAAAACATGATAAAGCAAGTAAAAAATATATTACCATGCAAACAGTGATTTTTGCAATGACATAAATCTTGAATACTAGAATTATTATTATGTGACAAAAAAAAACAATGCTATGAGTGACCCTCCTCAAGCTGCAGTTTCTTATAAAATCACTTTTTGGTCTGACAATTCATCATTAAATCAATGTCTCATCCAAGCACACAAAACTCCACTAATCTTGAGTTTTTGAAGACAAGTACACAGAAACCTTCTTCTGTTTGTTTGTTTTTTGTTTGTTTGTTTGTTTGTTTTTTATGGATATGTGTGTGTATGTATGCATGTCTTTATTTATTTACTTACTTATTTTTACTGGGAAATTCTGACTGGGCAAACCAGTCCCTTTTCAGTGGAGACCTAGGGAGAAAAGCTTCATAAGAAAGTATAACAGTAGTACATATTCAACGCACACAGAATATTCAGGTAACATTAGCAGCAATACATACACAGTCCCATGAGAACTATTTATAGTAGTACTTATACAACATACAGAATTCCCAGGTAACCATTACATATGCAGTGAGGCTAAATAAAGGTGACAATTATGAAATAAACAAGGATATTCTACAGCAACATAATTAGCATTGTGTGCAGTTAGGTAGTAGTTCTTTAAGTCAGGTATAGTTATATGATTTAAAATGAGGTATTTTGTCATGTGAAAAGTTTTCTTTTTTTGTTTTCTGCAGATGCTTAACTCCCTAGAGAACCAAGTGAATTATCAATGTTGTTAATATGAAAAGAAGATGAAGTCATAGCAGCCCAAATGATACCACCCTCCAAAATTATCTGTGACATTTGGGTATAGAAAGTCTGTGCAACCATATTGTCAAACAGACTAAAGCTTTAAACTCAGTGAAATCAGAAGCATAATGAATGCCATTATGAGAAATGTGGTAAATGGAAACAAACTTGTGGTAAATGGAAACAAATAAATTGAAGATATCTCCCTTGTGAAATTTCCATGACAATATTAGCTGTTGCTGGTCTCATGAGATAAAAGATGAATAAAATGACATTTTGTTATTCTCTGCAGCTAAGCTGATTTCTGAGAAATATATGAGAATAAAATTATATAATGATGTTTATTTAGCTGATGTTATCTTAAAGCATGGGTTTTCAGACTCTTCTGACAGGGAGTCTCCATCAAAATAAAGAAGTCTCTCCTAGATATCCAAAAAATTACTTTGGGCCTTCTCAAGAAAAGAAAGGATATGCGGGTCTATATCATGTTATCGAAAACCTGTATCATCGAACACTGGAAGACCGACACGTATAGCATGAACTACGGTAATGGCAAATGTACAAAACCGCGAAATGTCGAAGTGTCATGGTTGGCCCATCTGCGGTATAGCTCTGTAAGGTAAGTGTGTGATAGTTACGGACCTTAGGGTTAGGGTGCGGGTTAAGGTAAGTGCATAGATCGTAATGTATGTAAGGTTTAGTGTAGGGTAAGAAGTAGGGTTTGGTTCGTGTATTTGTGTATGTATGTGTTTTATTTATTATGTTTGGGTATGTTGTATGTAGCGCGCAGTGGTGTTGACCGACTATGACGGTTCGAGATTTGAAAATTTGCGGTTTAGGGTGTTTGGTGTATTTGCAGTTCGGGCTATGTGTGTCAGTGTTGTGGTGTTCGATGATACAGGTTTTCGATAATGTAATATAGACCCGCATATGCTGAATTACACAAACAAAGGCTAGTCCCCTGTCCCACATGCAATCACATTTAAAATATGTAAGATCTGGCTTGGTGTGTTACTCTTGTACTAGATTTACAGACATATATACATATTCTTTGATGAGGTATCTTACTGCAGTTAATCTGATTGCACATAAAACTAATAATGAATAGTTAACTCTGTAAGTATACATTTACAGACTTGCTTGGGCCTCCTCAGAAACAGCAGAAACAGGACCAGCCCCCCCTCCCCCATTAGACAGCCATGGTCTTAAAGGAAGCATTGCAAAAAATTATGGTAAACTTCTAGAAAATTTGTGTAATGCTTTGGCACTGCTGCTGTCATGTGAATACGTGATGTCTCACTGTCATTATTTCTTTTCTTTTCAGTATCATTAGGTCCTGCATGTCTTTAGTTCACATTTTTTCAAGAGGAAAATGAGACAGAACAACCCAAAAGGCCCAAATTATAATATAACAGTAGTAAGAAATGCAGTGAAATGAGAAAATGAGCAGCTTTTCTGACTGTTCCATATAATTTTGTTCAAGCTGTAAAGGTCAAGAAGTTACTCTATTACTCGTTTGCGCCATAATAGTAACTCCAAGCAGACACCATTGTAATATATTGCTGCTATAATATCTACTCTAGATATTGTGAAATCCTAGATTGCTCTAGTACAATTCTTTTCCAGACACCAAAGGGTCCTGCCACAAAATATATTAACACACCGTTAGAGTCTAACCTCTCATGCCAAAACGTACTAAAAATACAACATAGCTAATCAAGAATCAACTCTATTGCAAAGCACTAATGCGGTTGAAAATATCCAGCTTTAAGTAAGCTATGGAACAATTTCAAAGGCAACTGTCAGTTTATCACACAATACTGAGATCTCATGTAACTAGAAAGAATAAAATTTGATTCTTCCACAGGCAAGATAACAAATTCATATTTCTCAAAGGATTTCCCCATTCAGGTGAGTATTAATTTCTGTTTGTTAACTTGAGTAGAGCACTGACACACACACACACACACACACACACACACACACACACACACACAGACCTTTTTTCAGACTCAGGCTAGGAACACTGTCTGGTCAAGTGACTTCCTTTTACACAACCCAAATTATCATTTTTTTTTATTTTTCTGCACTTTTGTTTTTACTTGTTTGTGTCTGTTATTTCTAAATACGGTTGGATGTTCTTTTGTTTTTCTCTTCCAAGCTTGTTTTGATAACATAGCTATTAACATTTCTGTTAATCTGATTGAGTATGTAAAGTTAGAGGCAGGCAATTCTACAGCAACACCAAACACCGCCATGCCTTTTTGAATCCATTATTAAAGTTAAGAGCAGGCAGCAAAGATAAGAAGTTATGTACTTACCATAACGTTCCATGTTTGTAGTCCATCTCGCCTACATTCTTGCTGGATGGATTCAGAGCCAATCCTCGGCTCTGACTCAGCTGATGCTAAAGCTCGAGAGCTTTTACTGACTTGAGGCTATCCCCTATCCCATGGTGCACCACGGCAATTCCCCAGATCTTGTTTGCAAGAAAGTAACTAATACATAATAGTAATTATACTATCAGTAAATATGTACATACAAACAAAAGGACTTTGTTTTACTATCTATGCCATGTGGACAGACAACTATAACAAGGTCAGACAGCATAATGGATAGTCCACCAGTTCCACCAGGATACAGGAAGGGGGAAGAAGGGTGGGACGCAAGAATGTAGGCGAGATGGACTACAAACATGGAACGTTATGGTAAGTACATAACTTCTTAATGTTATATAGTCCTATCTTGCCGTAATTCTTCCTGGATGGGACAGTGTCCCCAGCATCTTTATCCCGGGTGGCTCAAGCAAAGAGACTCTTCAGCACAGTGGACCCAAAGGATGACCTGTCCTGGGAGGCCAAATCCAATTTGCAATGAGTGACAAAGGTATGAGGTCTTGCCTAAGTAGCTGTTGCACAAATGATATCAATTGGGAGTTTTGATCTGAAGGCATATGAAGCTGATACTGCCCTAGTTGAATGGCCTTTTACTTTAGCAGGTAGTTATTTCCCAGCATTTTTGTAAGCACATGAGATGCAGTCTGAAAGCCATTTAGACAGAGTTACCTAGGAGATGGACAAGCCTTTGTTTTTGTCTGAGAAGAAAACAAACAATTGATTTGATTTCCTAAAAGCTTTAGTCCTGTGCAGGTAAAATCGGAGAATTCTATGGACATCTAATTGATGTAGTCTGTATTCTGATTTATTACTGTAATTTGGGAAGAATATTGGTGATTCAATAGTTGGGTTTAGATTATGCTCTGAACATATCTTAGGGAGGAAGGAAGGATTAATTCTTAGGGAGACTCTATCCTTGTGGAATATAATGTAAGGAGGTTGAATGGTCAGAGCTTGCAATTCTGAAACCCTCCTAGCAGTTGCTATAGCTACTAAGAACAATGTCTTCCAAGACAACAATTTCAAGTTGGATGAAGAAGACGGTTCGAATGGTGGAGAAATCAATGAGGTCAGAACTAAGTCTAAGTCCCAGGGCTCTGGAGGTTGCCTGATTGGAGGTTTGAGAAGGAGGATGCTTTTCAAAAAGGTTTTACATAAAGAGTGGGACATAATCAGATTTCCCATGTTCCCAAAATGATAGTTTGAGATGGCAGCCAAATGAACTCTAATGGTAACAGCTGCAGCTCCTTCTTGAAAAATAGATGCAAGGAAGGACAGGATAGACTCTATGGGAGCTGAGTAGGGATCTATGCCTTGTTTAGCTGCCCAAATGGAAAACCTTTACCATTTGTTGGAATATAATTTCCTGGTGGAAGGTTTGTGGGAAAAAATGAGAATATGTTTAACATCAGGAGAAAGCGATGTACACCTGGCTATTCTTGGAACTGGAGCAGCCATGCTGTCAATTTCAGGGTTTGGATGATAGGATGGAACTGTCCTGATTGGTGAATCAGAAGGTCTGGAGATGGTTCCAGAATCCATGGTTCCTCTAAGAGATAGGGCCACAGGAAGGGGAACCAGACTTGACGAGGCCAGTAAAGAGCAATGAGGATCAGGGTACTCTTCAACAGTCTTGCTTTCTGAATCACTTTTGGTATGAGAGGAAAGGGTGGAAAAGCATAAAGAAGTCCCAGAGGCCAATTGTGGACCAGAACGTCCCTGGGTGACAACCCCGGATGAGGACTGAGGGCAAAGCAGTTGCTGCATTTGGTGTTCATGTATGTGGCAAATAGGTCGCAGCAAGGGAGGCCCCATTTGTGGAAAATCTCTTCTGCAACTTCTGTTTTCAGGAACCACTCATGAGGCATCAGAATTGCTCGACTCAGTTTGTCTGCTATCACATTGGACTTCCTGGGAATGTGTGTTGCTACCAGAAAGCGATGAGTGTCCATCGCCCATTTCCATACTCTTTGTGCCTCTCGATAAAGTGGGTAAGACTTGATTCCCCCTTGTTTGCTTATGTACCACAATGCAGACATGTTGTCTGATTGAATCGCAATTGTCCCGGAGGGAAGAGAACTGTGAAGTGCTTGCAATGCATATAGCACTGCTATCATCTCCAGAACACTTATGTGCAAGTGGTTCTCGTGATCCTGCCAGATACCTTGGACCATCATTCCCAGATAATACCCCCCCACCCTGTCTGGGAAGCATCCGTGTTCAAGACTACATTTTGTTGTGGGGGAAGAAGGGGATGACCTAGATAAAGCTGATCTGTATGTAACCACCATGTTAGATCCTTTTTGCAAGAGTTTGTAATGAGTATATGATGGGACAAGGCTAGCACCTGCATTGACCACTGGGCAAATAGTAGCCACTGAAGTACATGTGTAGATGGGCTAAAGGAACTAAAAGAATGGTGGATGCCATAGCCCCTAGGACTTGAAGATCTATCCTGGCCTATACTTTGTCTTTGGTCAGCAAGAGTCTGACTTGGCTGTGCAATGATTCTATCTTTTCTGGTGTCAGTTTTGTTGTCATGGTGGTTGAGTGTATGTCTGAGCCTAATAAGACAATGCACTGCGATGGGGATAAGGTGGAGTTTTTTAGATTTACTGTAATTCCTAATCTGGTGCACAAGGATAGAGTCTTGTCCCTGGCTTGGATTAGTTGGTGCTTGGTTGTTGCAGTGAGGAGCCAGTCATCTAAATATGAAAACACCTGGAATCCTTGATGTCTCAGGTGAGCCGTGACCACCGCCATACATTTGGTGAGCACTCTGGGGGCTGTAGTGAGGCCAAAGGGCAGTGTTCAAAATTGAAAATGACTGGCTCCCAGCCAAAAGCGTAGATGTATTCTGGAATGCCTGTCCATTTTGTTTTGGTAGTACACATCCTGAAGATCTATGGAGCTCATCCAATTGTCTTTTCTGATAAATGGAAAAATTGACTGCAGAGCGATCATACGGAACTTCGATTTTTTTACAGACTTGTTTAGCTTGCTGAGATGTAGAATTGATCTCCCGTCCCAGGTCTTTTTTGGAACTAAAAACAATCATGAGTAAGTTCCGGATCCTATTTGCTCTGTGGGGACTTCTTGAATGATTCTTTTTTGAAGCAACGAGATGACCTCTGATGTTGCATGGTCTATTTGATTGGGTGGTACATCTGGTAAAGACCGACTTGTAGGGGGGGTTGGAAATAAAAGGAATCAGGTAACCTCTGTAAATTATATTTTGTTCCCATTGATCTTGGGAAATTTGTAGCCAGGCACTTTGATACATTGAGAGACAACCCCCGACTGTCTCCAGAGATGGACAGTTGGGCAACCCCCTCAGGGATGATGAAAGGGATGATCAGATAAAGCATCTCCATCACCCTGGTGTTGAGGATCCCCTCTGCCACGAGCGTGGCGTCTTCCATTATAATCTCCCCCTCTGCCTCTAGGGGAGGGCTGACCTTGTGCTTGAGGGAAGCCTGTTTGGGAATTAAGGAACCACTTTTTCCCCTCCTGTTTGACTCTTGGGATAGGGTCTAGAAGAAAAGGAGGGAAGAAACAGACTCTGACAGCAGATAAGGTTTTCCCTTCCTGCTCGCACCTGGTGAAAGTCTCTTTTACCTGAGGTCCAAAAAGCGTTGAACCATCAAAGGGGATGTTGGTAAAGAAAGACTTGAAGGATTCCGTAAAGTTGCATAGACACATACAGGAATGTCTCCTAAGAGAGAGCCCTGCTGCAGCCACCCTGCTCACTCCATCAGCTGCATAGGAAATGAGCCTCATGGAGGAGTTAGCAATAGAGGTAAGGATGGAGAGCTGTACAGATACCTTGTCAGCAGATCCTGAAGCTACTGTACCCTGAAGGGTATCTCCCAACTCCTTTAGGACATCCCTTTGAAGCCTAGTAAAATGGGACAGGTAATTCAATGATTGTAAGGTAAATGCTGCTGAAGAAAAGGTACGCTTTCCATAACTATCCATCATCCTAGAATCTTTATTAGGAGAATGGGTATTTGAGGATGTCTCTGCCAACTCCTTCTTCGTGACTTCTCCTACCATCATAGCCATCCACAGGAACTCCTTTAGTTAGAAAAGATTTGTCTTCTGGAGCAGTCATAAATTGGCTTGGCCTTCTTGGGACAAGCTCCACTGTGTTCTGAGAGGTCCAAGCTTTCTGGGATATGACCCCTAAAAGTTGCTCATATGGCGATGTCACCCAGGAGGTGGAAGGTCAGGAACCAAAAGCCTCAAGGTACACTGATTCATCCTCAGTAGGGTTAGAGGTCTTCCAATCACCCCTCTGTCGAAGGATTTTAAGGATGCTCGCAAAGGAGACATCCTCAGAGGGGGATCTTGGGGACTTTTCTGACTTATCCAAATCAGTGTCCGAAGTGACAGACTCGGGTGAGTCAATGTGCTTCCTCTTACAAAGTCTCTTCCGAGGGACCTCCCCAGTGGGGTAATCTGGGGAGGTCTTGGAATAGGGGACACCTTCAATGGGGGCTCCTTGGGGCTCTGGTTCCCTACACTTAGAGGCAGGCAGGGGAGAAGAGCTTGTTGCTGGCTGCTGGAGGGACATCAGGTCCAATGGCAGGGCTTTAGCACTAGACAAAGCTTTCTCTATTGCCTTGAAAGCCTTACCACCCTACTCTGAAGAAGACCTCCACTCCGAGGAAATGGAAGGTTGACTCTGAGCAGGATGGGCAGGTTCTGAGGCAGACGTGGGAGCCAAGCTCACACAAGCCAAAGCACTGAGAGGGTGGGTCAGTTCTGAGGAGAAAACAGGGTGATTATCCCTCTTGGAGTCGACCTGAGAGCGTTGGCTCCCAGACCCCTCAGCTCCAGACTGAGCCGATGAGGAAAGAGTTATTAGTTCCGAGGAAGCAGGAAGAATTCTCTGAACTGAAGGTTCCAGCACTAAAGGACTCAAAGCATTAGACTCCGAGAGTGAAGCAGTTAGAGGAGCAGCAGTAGACTGAAGATGGGATGGCTCTGAAGCCTTTGGGTTTGGAGGAGCTAGAATTTTTGTCAGCACCGATTCACAGAGCAGCCTCTTCACCACCTGCTCAACATCCTCATCAGAAGGTGTCCTGAAGGAACGGGTGGAGATAGATGGAGATCTCCTCCTTTCCAAAATAGTAGATCTTAAGGTTGGTGAAACCAGTTCTAAAATAGGTGAGTGTTTTGACAGAGAAGATTGTCTCGGCACCGATGAAGCAGGTGACACTGAGACTGAAGAAGCAGAATCAGAGCCAGATCTCTTCGGCTCCATCACTTTTGATTTATTTGATGGTTCCAAAGCCGGAACTGATGGAGATTTCCTTTTATGACTTTTAGAAACTGTCTGACCTTGTTCCAGCTGTTCTTGGAAGGAACTAGTCATAAGGCCCCTATCTATAAGTTTCCTTTTCCTTTCATTAAGAACCCTGGTGCTGAAAGCATGACAGAAAGTACAGGGTTCTTGTAATTGAGCCTCTCCAAAACAGTACACACAACTGGTGTGGCTGTCAGTCAGTGTCATGTTTTGAGAACATTGGTCACATTTTTTAAAGCCAGAAGGGCGGTGTTCTTTAAGTTCTCTGTCTTTATCCTTAGACATATTTCTATTGAGAAGAAATAACAATACAACAACAAAAAAAAAAAACAATAGTACAACTATAAAGAGAAGAAATATATATATATATATATATATATATATATATATATATATATATATATATATATATTTTTTTTTTTTTAAATATATATAGATGAAGGACTAGCACACAGAGAGGAAAGGCCCTCTAATTTAAACCGGAAACTATGGCCCTCTAACTCTAAAATGGGCCATACAATCCTTAAGAAAGGGGAACAGGGGAGCAAACACTCACGACAAACACTCAAATAATAGGAAAAAACTAGTTAAATAGAAAAAAAGTGAAGAAATATAGTCAAAAATATCGAAAAAAAATCGAAAAATTTTACTTAGCCAACGAGCCAGTAAGAAGACAACCTTGAAGCCTTTGAGGCAAATGAGATCTGGGGAATTGCCATGGTGCACCATAGGATAGGGGATAGCCTCGAGCCAGTAAAAGCTCTTGAGCTTTAGTATCGGCTGAGTCGGAGCCGAGGATCGGCTCCGAACCCATCCAGCAAGAATTACGGTGAGATAGGACTACATAACATCATTAGTTTTCATGACAACCACTACTAATAAAAACAATATTTACGTTAGTTTTACTGCTTTTGCTACTACTTCTAATGTAGCTGCTCTTCTGATTCTCAAAGAGTGTGTCTGAGTCTTTCTGCATGTTAGACAGTGGAAGATGTGATCAACTTGTCAGTTAAAAAAATATTGTATTTATTTAAAAACCTGATGGTGGGTAATGGAGTTGCATTGACTCTGCCCTTGGTGATCTACTTATCATCAGTTAAAACGGTAATATATTTGTTTGAAACCCCAGTGGTGGTTGGTGTGGTGGTATTGATTCTGTCCTGGTTGGCTTTCCATCCTGACCTTGTATGGACTCTTGATGAGCCTCATTTTTGCAGAGTTTTGCACCTCTTAGCATTTGAGCATGTTTGGTATAATTCATCAGGAGTGAACAAAGGATACAAGGAATGGTTAAGAGTCATCTGTGGATCTGGATTGCCTGGTCTGCAAGTGTGAGTTGACTCTCCTCCTTCCTCACACACCCACATTCTCATTCATTAATTCTTCTGTTTTACTCTTTATTTACCCCTGTAGTATTTCCCTCCCCTTCAACATCAGAAATTTTCTTAACATCCTGCATATGTTAGAAAGGTGCTTAACAAATCTATCTTTTCTGAGTTCGAACATGGCATTTTTTGTTTAACATTTAAAATCAGAGATAGCAGTGGGTATACTTAACTATTCTCAAAAGGTTGTTGTCTACTTCTTAAATATAAAAATTGTTGACAGACAGAGGAATAAAGGATTTGGCATTCTGTATGGAGCTTAGTTACTCTATCCACTGTTGTTAAGATACATTTTGTTTCAATCATTACTATGGCCACTTACAGAAGCATTGCCTAAAAAATGAATCTTTAAATAAAGAATTAACCTAGATATGAATTATTAGTTTAAAGCAGTTATCATTTTAGGGATTACCAGTTTAATGCAGTTATTATTTCCAAGCATTCCCATGTTTCTTCTCCTCCCATACAACTCTGTAATAAAACAGTCCATTCAGAAGTAATGGTGCCTATCTGAATTGCTACAACTATTTTCAGTTTTTAACATGAAAGTCTTGAAGCTTTATTTTCCCAGATAAACTTCTTAGATAAATAAATGAGTTGTTCATTAACTAGTTCTTGCAGAAGGCAGCAAATAATTTTGTTAGGGTGCTGTGGTTTTACTTTTGTCACTTTTAAGTATTCTGTTCTTGCAGAACAGGTAAAGATAAACTGATGTATTTTCCAATCTTTTATAACTCACAAACATAGGACAGTTATATCTATTTTTATAGGAACAGCTAGAGTATTACATTAGTAGCAGTTTGATCCACTGGGACATTGTCTTTCAACTAATGGAGTACATCATTTGTCAACACATTGTTTTGTTGTAAGCCATGCAACTGAGATGGAACACTGACAAATAGTACAGTAAAATTAAAATATCCTATATATGCATCTACGATATTAAGGTCATAGCAATGTATTTATTACAGACAGCATGTGTTTTGAATCAGCCCCTGATTATAAAACAAAGAAAATTCTCCTTTGGCCTGGATGGAGAATTATAAATTTTAAGTAATAAATTGCAGGTATGCAAACTGAAAGAATGTAACATGAAATGGCTGGTGAGCAAACCCTGGCTGCATCTGTTTTTTCTAAGCAAGGGGATGTGTGTGTGTGTGTGTGTGTGTGTGTGTGTGTGTGTGTGTGTGTGTGTGTGTGTGTGTGTGTGTGTGTGTGTGTGTGTGTGAAATTCTATTATGTTCTGTTTAGTTCACTTCAATTATATAATCTGAACTCTGCTGTCATCTACAGGGACATGATTTCAGTGCCACACACTAGTCTGATCCATGACTCTATTTTCAAAATTGCTGTTTATCTGTGCCAGTATTCAAGTTATGAAGCATCAAAATTCTAGAAATAATGTAAGTAGGTTAGGACTGGCATGAAAAGCAGATGGATCTGTTTACTTGGATCCCATAAAGGCAATAAACTATCATGCTAATTACTCAGTTTCTTGATCATGCATAAGGAATCATGCTATCAAGTTAATGCATGAGCAAGTAGCACAAAAGTGAACTTTCAGATAATGATATTAAGAACCTTGTTGGTGTATCCTGAAGTACCTTCTACATGTTGTAATGTTTAGTGCACGTTTTGCAGGAGGCAACCACTTGTTTATCCACATGTTGGTGTTCTATTCCTAAAAGCCACATTTTGGGGGAGGGGGGCTTGGACTGTAAACTCTTTCACTTTTGTCATGAAAACCCATATTGATAATGTCAGCATTTGTGGTGTTGTCATTTCAAGATGCTGTTTTTTTCTATTGACAAATACGCAGCAAAATGTTCACTTTCCTGCTTTGGAACAGATTGCTTTTCATTCTGTGCCTTCTGTTTTACTATCTCAATGATTTACGTAATGATGAACACTGTTCCTTTTAGTCATCATTTTGAATACGTTTATTCAATGTATTTTGGCTGACAGAGTGCTGCTGACTCATTAGCAGAAGACCTACCTACTTCTTCTATGACAGAACTACTTAGTTCTAAATACATTAGCCTGGAGCGGAAGGATATGATAAATATCCTTACCCTTCCTTTTCATAGAAACAAGTTACCCATCTCTGATGTCAGTGACCCAGCTTCACAAAGGGAGTCAGAGGTGGAGGATCATCTGGGTTAGAAATCTAAATGCATAACTTCCCTTAAACATCTATAAGTTAGTATAAGAAAAGGCTCATATTATGTCGGCACAATTTAATGATACAGTGGGTTGGATGTCAATGCTGGTGGAAGGAGTAACTAAGTACATATATGTATGTCCATAACAGAGAGAGAGAATGTGAATAGGAAGAGAAGAAAGTACTGTGCCCATTGGTTGGATGGTGGCCATGTGACCTTTTCATGCCTCACCCTAAGAACATACACTTTGCAATAAAGGTAATCCTTCAGCAATGGGATACTGCAGGTGAGCAGAAGAGGTTCCAGAAATTGTTTGGAGTGATGTAAGCTACCAGGAGAGAAACTGGAGAATATAAAGAAAAGCAATGATTAACTAGAAAGGTTTCTTGAGATCCACAGGATTGCTAAACTTGTACACTCCAGCCAGTAATGGCTATACAACTTCTAGTACCTAGTGTTAGCACCTCATCCTAGCAGTGATTAAAGTTGTAAACCCAGCAAATCTATGTTAACACATTCCTGTTTCTGAAAGGCAGGAGAGCGTTTTATACATAATGGGCCATGTTGTTTCTTTCGGCTTTTCCCGGTTAGGGGTTGCCACAGCAGAACTCCAGTCCGCTAATGGTTGGCAGTAGAATTTTACATGCTGAGTTGCCGGCCCTGATGCACAACTTTCAATGAAGGTACGCCCATTCACGCATGTCTCCACACAGAAGACGGTCTAGCTGAAAATAGAACAGGACAACGTCTTACGGTGAGGCGACAACGCTACCGCAGCACCACCACCATATGGACAATGATTTACTTTGTTTCAGTTTGATAACCAGGAATGGCCAGTTTGGGCATCTGACTGTCACCAAGGACAAAAACCTCCAGTACACAAAGTATGCATAGTAGCATATACAATTGCAGACAGATTGGTGACGCACACATTGAGAATGGCAACTGCACAACAGCTTATGGCTTCTTAAACATTGTACCAAAAACATAATATGTAATTAGACATCTGACTAATGCATGATTGAAGCTTACTTATATTTTGGACTCAGTGGAACAACCATATTCATTAAATTGCCACACTGTTGATTTTACAAATAAGTGGTCATAAAAGGAACACACAAACTATCTACAATGTTTTTTTTTCCTTTGGTAATTATCTCCAGGATTAGACCTGTTGAATGGGTGTTTTTGTCCATTTCTACACAAATTCTAATGTCTAGGGGGAAGAAAAACAGTCTTCTGGAGTTGGATATTCCATCTTTTTATGATGTGAAAACTCTGTGCAGATCTTGAAGTAGCTGTTGAATGCAGCACATCTGTAAACTAGGTAGCTGACCTTGACATGCTCTTCCTTGAACTGTTTCTGAATACACTGCATAAAGATATAGAGCTTCAAATCTGACAGAATCCCTCTTGTTTATTATTTCTCGCATCCTGTCTCTTCAGTGCCATTTCACATTTTCATGGGATTGTCAAACGTTTTTCATAATACTCTGTCAAATCCTGTTTCAGCTTTATAGCTTTACAAAGTTTAAGTTCTTCTTCTGCCTTTAATTTATCATTATCAGTAATGCAATGCAGTTTTGCATTAGTCAAACTTTCTTTTCATTGCTCTTGCAAGCTCTTAATCTCTGTCACTGCAGTATCCTGTTAAAAAGGTGGCTCATTTTATTTAGATATGCACCTGTTCTACATTGTATCTGTTTGCAGCCTGTTTCTACCTTAAAGCAAAATTGGACGGGTTTGCAACTTTAATCACTGTCAGCAAGAGATGTTAGCAATATTGTCCTGCATATGAAAAGGAGTTATAGAGCATTTCAGTTTCTTTATCCCCACAGTAATAGCCAACTCTATGTAATTTTAGAGTTAGGATGTTAAAAATGTGTGTTCAGTTCTTTAACTTTTTCACATAGTTCCTTTTGATCAACTGACAATCTTAACAAAATACACATGCAGCCAGTAAAGCAAAAAAAAAATACATTATGTTTGTTACATTGATCACAAATTACATTAAAAAAATCCATTGCCTGTATATTGTTTTCTGTCACTTCTTGACTCATCTGGAAATAATCTATCATATATTTTTAATCCTCAAAATAATTTCTTATTGCAATTGGCATGTCTCCATTATTAAAAGTAGTAGGCACTATAACATCAATTATACATAAAAAACAAACATTACTATAATGATAAAACAATAACTAACGCCACACTGCTTCTTAAAAACAATATGCAATACAGAAACATATGCTTCAGCTTCAGCTCTAGGAGTAATAAAAAGCCAGAAAGCAAAATGTAACAGTTATATAACCAAGAAGTTAAAAAGATCCAATAAAATTACAAAACTAATTAAGCAACTATTTCCATTCTGTCACATTGCATGCTGGAGGTAAAAGCCCTATCTTCAAAATTAACAAGCTCTTATAGAGTAAATAGTCTTTCAAGGGAACATTAGTTGTAATTTTCGGTCTGGATTATTCAAGCACAGTAACCTTTACAAATTCCGTTCATACCTCATATCTATATGCAAAATCAGTAACTACTCTAAGTTCAGCTCTATATTGCCTGATTTTTTTCTAAAATGTGCCTATATCTTGACTTTGAATTGTCTTGCAGTCAGCCCAATATAAAACACTTTCCAGTGACATGTTACTGCATAAAGTACTCCTGTGGAATTATATGCAAATCGTTCCACAGTAGTAAAAAATACCTAATTTATCTCTTTAAAATAATGCCAACATGAGGAGAAACACAAGTATACAATGTATACATCTTATTAATAAATAGTCCAGTTGCCAATAGGTATCTTGATACTATTATACACCCTTTTTTTGTTTTAAGCACGGTTTACCTCTAAGCTGCTTTGTCCGCAAGTGACGTCTGGGGATGGATCCTCAGTCATCCTGTTTTGAATCAATTTTTTGTAAGCAGCTAATAGGAAATGGTTTGATTTATTTTTATTTTATTTATTTTACATTTGTTAACCGGGCTAGTCTAGCTGGATATATGTCCATTTTCAGTAGAGGCCCGGGGAGAAAAGCTCCACACATAAATCAATACAAAGAAACATATTAATAAAAAATTTAAGTACAATAAGAATATACATTTAGTAATAAGAACAACAAATACCTAAGGCACTCACAAAAATTATACTAGGTCAGTAGAAGCATAACATTAAAAAGCTAAAGATTAGCAATTAGTTTTCAATAATCTGTCAAAGAGAAAGAGGTAAAGCAGGAGATTTGAAGGGATTAATGTAGTAATACAAGAGAGGGAAAGAGTGAGAAACAGAAACAGTAGTCAAGTAAGGAGATGAAGTAGGAAGATGGAAGAGAGGGTAGGGGAGAGAAAAGGAGGAGTGAGTCAGAGCATAAGAGGAGACCAACAGGGCAAGAAAAAAGAAAGTGAGTATATAGCTAGTAAGCACAGTATATAGTTATAGTAGAGTAGGGGGGGTGAAGAAGGTTAGTCAGGAGTCCTGCAGGAACAAAGCCAGTGGTTTTGGAAGTACAGTTTGATTTTTTGTTTGAAGAGTGGTAAGGAGGAGATTAGAGTGATATCAGTGGGTAGCAGATTCCATGTCCTACCTACAGTATTAGTGAATAGAGAGTCACCAGCTAAGTTATGGGATTTTACAGATTTGGTCATAAGTTTAGAAGATCAAAAGGAGGTAAGATTGTTATAAGGGATTAAAAGTTGAGAAAGTATTGGGGTGTTATCCAGTTGGTAAAGTATCTTGTGGACAATAGTAAGTTGTGAGTTCATAAGACAGTTTTGTAGCTCTAGCCAGCCTAGGAGTTTTAGGTTATGACAGTGATGTGTTCTGAAAGGGTTACTGGTGGCAAAGCGAGCAATGCTATTGTAACAAGATGCTAGTTTATTTAGGTTAGCCTTTTTAAGGTTAGTGAAAATAGGTGAGGCGTAAAAGAGAGTAGATATCAGATGGGAGTGGGCGATAGTAGCTCTGGTAGAAGGTGTAAGAAATGGTTTAATGCGGTATAATGAACCTATTTTTTTGTTAACTGTTTTGATGATGTTATTGATGTGTTGATCAAAAGTGAGATTGTTATCAATGGTTATTCCTAGCAGTTTAGTTGTCGTGTCAGGAGAGATGACAGTGGTGTCATTAGACAAAATGTTGAAGTTTAATGGGGAGGCTCGAGTGGTAGGAGTGAAAAGGAGAAGTTTAGTTTTTTTAGCATTGAGGAGGAGGTACCGTCTAGTAAACCAAGTTTCTACAGTGTTGAAGGTAGTTTGAGTTAGAGAGAGTAGCTCTGAAGAGGTAGATGCTGAACAAATAATAGTGGAGTCGTCAGCGTATTGGATGCAGGTAGCTTGAGGGATTTCAGTGTTAAGATCGTTTATGTAAAGGGAGAAGAGAAGTGGCCCAAGAATGGAGCCCTGCGGGACTCCAATAGAAACAGGCAATAAGGAAGAGATATGATGAGAGATAAATAAATAAAATATGCAAATCGTTCCACAGTAGTAAAAAATACCTAATTTATCTCTTTAAAATAATGCCAACATGAGGAGAAACACAAGTATACAATGTATGCATCTTATTAATAAATAGTCCAGTTGCCAATAGGTATCCTGATACTATTATACACCCTTTTTTTGTTTTAAGCACGGTTTACCTCTAAGCTGCTTTGTCCGCAAGTGAGGTCTGGGGATGGATCCTCAGTCACCCTGTTTTGAATCAATTTTTTGTAAGCAGCTAATAGGAAATGGTTTGATGGAGCCAGCTGTCATCAATCATACTCAAAAAAAGTCAAAAATAACTTTATTATCATTCAGCCACACACAAGTGCATAGCTGAATGAAAATTCATTCCTTCAAGCTCAACATAAAAATAGAAACATTAACACTAACATAGCATCACAGAACAGATACACATAATACAACAGTAATGAGCCACTGAATGCACAGAAGCTTCAACCGCACTCCAGCACCAGCTATAACCAAGTCCCAGACCAGCCACAAGCACAGAAGCTTCAACTGCTGCATCTCTCTCCAGCACCAGAAACATCCAAGTCCTCAGTCCACCCAAAGGCATAGAAGCTACAAACTGCTACATTCTCCACTTCAGCACCAGCAAAATCCTAGTACTACTCCGGACCCTCTAACC
>NC_056733.1:159471700-159504200 GCF_019279795.1 Protopterus annectens | reverse complement strand
ACATATTCTCCTAACAAGGATTTGATGGCAGCCCTCGCAGCCATTGGGAAAAAGGCCTCAACCAAGATGATTGGAAAACTGGGGTATGTGGTCCTTAGGCTTTGTTGTCTTCGTGGCTGTGATTATAGAAATGAAGCCAAGCCAGATGCTGCCTTTGTTGGCAATTAGCTAAGCTCACTATTACTGAGGGGTCTCAGGCTGGTCATCTTATGATCAAAGATTCAGTGCATTAAAAGCCATGGACAAGTATCTCAGTGGGAACTAAGGCATCCTGACATCTGGTTGAGTGCAATGTTGGATAAGCCAAGCACCCCTGAGGTGGAAAGAACTGGTAGATGCAATGGAGAGAGGAAGTTCTGCTCAGCTTTTAACAATGGGAAGTGTCTCTGGCCATCTTTTAAGTTCACTCACTTGCATTCTGGTTGTGGGAAAGGTCCCCCAGCATTAGGTTCTGGGGAAATGTAGGTCTGGGAATTATGGAATTGCCTCGCCTCATCATGAGAGAAGTTCACGGGGGGGTCCCAGGATAATCCTGCTAGAGGCAAGCAGTGTTTTCATGGACACAGATTCAAAACAGCAAGGTTTTTTGGCTGGTCCTCATCCCTCTCACACTTTGTACAGACTAGATAAATTGACCCAGTTTGTGTCTGACTATCCCAAAGGGGAAGCTGGATCAGTCATTCCTGAAGGTTTTAGTAAAGGGTTCAAGATTGGTTCATTGGTTCCATTAGACTTAAAGTCTGTTAAAAGCCTGTCATCCTTTAGGGGGCTTGAAGACATTACAGCTACACTAATTGAAAAAGAAAGGACAGCTGGCAGAGTAATTGGCCCCTTTTCAGAACCTCCCTGGCCAGCCTTTAAAATGTTCCCTGTTGTCTTAGTCCATAAGAAGCAGAAGAGTGAGTAAAGATTGATTCACAACCTCTCATACCCTAAAGGTGTGTCAGGCAATGACTTAATTTACATAGACCAGACTATGGTACATTATTCTTCCTTGGATGAGGTGGCAGAGGTCATCATGAGCTATTCCAGTCCCTGGATTTGCAAATTAGACATCCAGTCAGTATTCCAGTTGCTTCCCATTAGAAAGGAGGACTGGCCATTTTTGGGATTCTAGTTTAATGGTAAGTTCTTTTTTTGATACTGCCATGCCCATGGGTACTAAGTGGCTTGTGCTATATTTGAACTGTTCAGCACAGCTTTGCATTGGTGCTGGTAGCACAGGGCACTCCAGCAGTTAGCAATCCACTACCTTGATTTTTTTTTATCATGGGTGAATGTCAGGAAGACGCTGTGGAAGGGATGATGGTGTTCAAAGAGAAGTGTGCTAACTTAGGGATTCCACAGGCTGAGGACAAGTCTGAAGGGCCTATTCAGGTCTTAGCATTTATGAGCTTAGTCTCTCATACCACCAAAAGGTCTTTGAAACTTCTGCCAAGCAAATTGCATCCGGTCATGCATTTAATTCTGAAGTTTTTGGGAGCCAGGAAGGCCCACACAGGGGAAGTCATGCAGCTTCATGGCTGTTGAATTCTGCCTGCAGTGCAATTTCTCCAGGCAGGACTTTTCTTCATTCCATTTCTAATTTGCTGAAAGGAAACAAACACGCTGTAGGGTTTGCCTGACCAGAAGGGTTAAGGAAGACATCTACCTTTGGTTCACATTCCTGCGCTGATTTAATGGTATGTCTTTTTGGTAGTAGCCTTGCATTTCCCCCAGTCATCTTGAACTGTTTTATAGATGTGGCAGAAGGGGCTGACATAGGAGCTTACTTTCAAGGTATCTGGTTTGCAGAAAAATGGCCTAAGTTATGGCCAGAACATAGGAATGACATTACCTTTCCAGAGATCTTTCCTGTATTGGTAACCACTCTAGTGTGGAAGGACAAATGATGTAACAGCAGAATTTCATTTTGTTTGAATAACATTGCAGTTGTCCATGCCCTTAGCAAACATTCTTTTGAGTCCAGGTGGATCCACTCCATCATTAGATGATTTATTGAGCTTGGAAATTCATTTGACTTTTTCTAGCATGCACGTCCCTGGCTGCCCCAATTCAATTGTTGATAATTTTCCCCATTTTCAGTTCACCAGGTTTTGTCAACTGGCCAAGCATGCAGAACCAATTGGCACCACAATTCTTCCAGATGTCTGGTTAATTAGAGAAGAGTAGTTGTATTGTTGCTGTCAAATTTCTGGGCCAGAAGTTCTAGGAAGGATTATTCATCATCAATATAGACTTTCAAGGGATTTTATAGGTCCTTGGCCAAATGCCATAAATCCTAGGGACTGCCTTTGGTCCCAACATGCTGTGGGTCCACTTAGTGACATTAGGCTGGATGGTGCATTTTTTGGGCCTTAAGGATTTCTCCAGTTATTGGTTCTCTGGCAGGATGATCAAAGGTTGGAAGAATATTTGAGGGGCTTCAAATGATTCCAAAAAGCGAATAGCATTGCACCTCCTTACAATCATTGTTAAGGGATTGTGTAGCAAAGATACACATTTCATACTTTTTCTAATATGGCTGCATTGTTTACTTCTTTATATGCTAGTGCTTTCCATGTTATCAAATTATTAAGCACCCAATGCTGGGAGGATATGGTGATTCACAGTGAATTTATTTTGACATCAGTTAGGAAATCCAAAATGGACCAAATGGGCCAAGGGCAGTAAGTATGTTTAGAAAAGTCAAGGAGGTTGGCCAGTTGCCCAGTACACTCATTCAGGCTACTGCACAAGATCACTCCCAAGGCTTCTTGGACAGGCCTAGTCTTTACTTGGGGAGAAAGTAAGACTTTCAAGTTGCCAGAAGTCTATTGAAGGACAAGTCATACATCATCTGGGGTATTCATTCCATTCGGTTAGAATAGGCCAAACTTCTGATTTAGCTATGAAGGGCCATTCAACTAAGGTCCTGCAAAAAAAAAAGGGAGGTGGGTTTCTGACACCTTCTTACCATACATCAGGCATTAACCCCTTGATTTTTGTTTCAGGGAAAGAGGTTATCAGGATTGTGGGACATTCCTTCATCAAGAGTCCAAGCAGCCCAAAATTTGGTTCACCTGGCCAAGTACAATGGTTCTTTGGATTATAACAATTGGTTAGTTCATGACTTTGTTTTTTTCAGGACTGTTATAGTTTCAATTTTGGAAAATATGGCACCATCTTACAACAAATGGAAGATTGCCCAAGGTTCTGATGATTCACCTCAGGGGAAATGACTTAACAACGGCTCTAAAAAGAATCTTGTTGGCCAGAATCCTCTCTACCATTCTCAGGTTCCATACATTATATCCAGAAGTAGTTTTGTTTTGTTTTGGTCAATAATTGTGTTGTGAATCCATTGGAAAGGTGCTAGGAGATCCAGAGTGATCAAGATGTCCAGCATTTTATTAACCACTTAGTGGTGCAGGTGGCCAGCCAAATTGGGTTTCAAGTCGTTCTCCATAAAGACCTTGATAAATTGAACTCTGGTTTTTATAACAGTGAAAGGATACATCTGAACCATTTAGGTTTAGACATGTTTAATTTAGACCTTTCCCTGACCATCGATGAATTTTTTAAGAGGTAACTGCTCAGGCTGCCTTAGATAAACCATGGCCATCATGGACAAGGTCACTAAGGGGGAGAACAACTTGGAGGTTTGCTGGGTTAGCAGCTGCCTTGCAGCTTCCTCCCCCTTTTCCCCCTGTTTGTGCTCAGTGGCCTCACTGGGTTATGTAACCTGACCTGTAAAGCTTAGCCGGAACCAGCTTGGTGATGCCAGCTGAATCAATGGTAATGTTCATTGGCTGTTTTAAGTTGTGGTTATACATGGAGATACTGTGGCATCTTAAATGTTGTCTATTGTATTTAATAAATGATCACAATGTCATTGCAGTGTGATTATTGACTCATCTTAGAGGAAAAGGATGGCTTACATGTAAGCCACTTTGTCCATGAGCCTGGTCTGGGTGGGATGTCATCAGTCACCTGTTTTTTTAAAGGTAAGTGCCACAGTTTTGTATTATTTATTTATTAATTTTTTTATCAGCATCTCAAAGGCCCTCCTATTTTCCCCCACAAAGGCAAGGTTCCTACAGGGCTGTTGCCTTGCATCTCCCCCCTCCCTTGTTTTCCCCTGTTTGTACTCAGTGGCCTCATCACGTTGGGCAGGCTGGATTTAGATTAACTGGTGGCCATGGCAAGAGGTGTTTGGGTCGAAAGCATGACATAAAGGGCTTTACAAGCAGGTCCAAGGTAGCTTTAAGTTAAGCACATGGACCTATAAAGCTTAACCAGAACCAGCTTTGTGATGCCAGCTAGCTCGCTGGTAATGATTATTGGCTGTTTTATGTTATGGTTACATGTGGAAATACTGAAGCATCTTTAATGTTGTCTATTGTGTTTAATACATTTATTTATTTATTTACATCTGTGATGAGATCCATTTTCAGCAGAAGCCTGAGGAGAAAAGCTCCACATACAGAGATTATACAAAAACTTATACAAGAAATTATACAAAATTTATACAAGAAATTATATAAAAAAGTACAAGACATACAGTACAACAGAAGTTACATTCTATGCTATTATAGCTGACATTTGTATTATACAATCATCAGATATAATTCCTTATAGTAGTGTAGATATTGAAGTTATTCAACATAAGCTGAGAAAGGGTTTGTAGGGGAAATGGATAGAAAAAGATGAGGTTAGAGATTATCTAGACATGAGAGTATAGGTTATGAGGTGGTCAGGGAATAAGAAAAAGTATGACCCAAAGCTATTAAAAGTAGTTAGCCTGGAGTAATACAGGAAGAAATACAGGTATCATTAAAATAATTTTTAAGAATCTTTTTGAATTGCTTGGTATTTGTGTTGGTTCTGATGCTCTGAGGTAGTGAATTCCACCTTGTTGCTACATTATGAGAAAGTAGTGAGTCTCCTGCATTATTAGTGGATTTGGACACTTGCAGTGGTAATTTGTTTATTGCGTGAAGGCTTCTATTTGTGGTATGGGGCTGGAGAATATTTAGAAGGGCATGTTTTTTCAGGTTGATATACTAGTTTGTGTGCTAAGGTTAATTTTTTATAGAATAGAGGTTGTGGGAGTTCTAACCAGGAGAGTTTTTTTTAAGGAGTGACAGTAGTGGGTATGATTTGGGCAGTCAGTTGCAAATTTAGCTATTTTATTGTAGCATGTTTTAAGTTTAATTAAATCTGTCTTTTTAAGGTTATTGAGAATTGGAGAAGCATACAGACGTGTTGATAGAAGATGGGTTCTAGGAATGGTAACCCTAGAGGTTTTAGTTAGATAATTTATATTTCTGTAAAGACTGCCCATTTTTTTGTGAACTTTCTTAATTGCTTATGCTATATGTAAATCTTAGGTTGTTATCTATTATTACACCTAGTAGTTTTGTTAGTGAATCAGCATTAATTTTAGTATTATTAATAGCTGTAATGTAGAAGGAGGGGAGGGATCTTGTGGATTGGAAGATCATGAGTTTTGTTTTATTGGGGTTGAGTATGAGCTGATGGCAAGAGAGCCATAGCGCAGTATCTGAGAATGATTTTTGGGTTATATCATGGAGGTGTTGCAGGTTATTAGTGGCACATATAAGTGTTGTGTCATCTGCATATTGGACATTTGAAGCCAGTGGGGTAGCACTACGGAGGTCGTTTGTAAAAACAGTGAAGAGTAGCGGCCCGAGAACTGAGCCTTGAGGTACTTCTAGTGTGACAGGAAGAGGGGAGGATAGGACATTTAGCCATTTTACAGATTGTTGACGGTCCTGTAGATAACTTCAGAACCAGTGAAGTGCAGAGGGGCTGAGGTTCAATTAGGAGAGTGTATTGAAAGGTTTAGGGTGGGAGACCATATCAAAGGCCTTGGACATGTCTAGAAAGACAGCAGAGACTATTGTACCATTGTTTCTGAGTTGGTTGAAGGTATTGGTGAAACTGAGGACTGTAGCTGTGGTACTATGATGAAGCCTAAAACCATGTTGACATATTGCTAGCATGCTGTTGAAGGTAAGATAAAGAATCAGTTGGGAGTGGATACATCTTTCGAAGAGTTTAAATAGTGGAGAGAGAATAGCGATAAGTCTGTAGTTGGTCAGCTCTGTGGAATTTCCGCCTTTATGTAAGGGGATAATGTGTATGATTTTCCATCTTGCTGGGACATGTTTTTCTGCTATGGACCTGTTAATAAGGATCGACACTGGATAAGATATGGCTTCAGCTGCTAGTTTTAAATATTCAACTGGTAACTTGTCAGCTGCTATTGAAGAGGGTTTGAGCTTTCTCAATTGTTTCTTAATGGTAGTTGTGGGAACAGGCTAAAAGGAAAAGGAGCTGGAGTTAATACTGAGAGGTTTGTAGGATAGTGATGGTTCTGTGGAATTACTTTTAATTAGAGATAGTACAGTGAAGTATTTATTGAATTCTTCTGCAACAGTGGTAGGAGAATGGCATTTATGGTATTCCAAAATTTTTGGGTGTTATGCTGGTGTTTATGTTGCAGGTTATAGTAGAAGTTGTTTTTATCTAGGTTGATTTGGTGTTTACCCTCGTTTCTAATTTACTGGAATGTGATGCAGTTGATTTGGGTTTTACAGGTGAGCCGTGTTTGCCAAGCTTTGTCTCTTTTCCTAAAGAGCATTCTGTTGTCATTAGTTAGCCATGGTGTATATGTGGCTTTAATATGAATTGACCTGGCAGGGTGGTTTAAATTGTTTAGAATTTCAAGGAAGGTACAACTGAAATAATCTACTGCAGCATCAAGGAGCAGGTTTTTTAGTAGAGACCAATTACATTTTTTTAGGGTATTGATTAGGTCTTGGAGGTCAATTTTTTTTTTACTGCGGATTTGGTGGAAGGTTGTCAGCTTGACAGTACTGATGTTTTTGCTCAATAGATAGGTTGGCATATGGTCACTAAGGCTGTCAGGTAAGCAGCCACTAATCTGATAATTCTGAGGCTTGTTGGTTAGTGTCCAATCCAGTATAGATTGACGGTTGAAGTTTTTATCTATCCGTGTAGGAGTTTAAATGAGTTGTGTGAAGCCATAGAGGTTGATGTGATCACTAGGGTTATGTGAACTACAAGTTGCCCAATCTATATTAAAGTCACCCATAATGATAGTTTCTTGGGCTATGGAATTTGATATAGACTGGATGATGTGCTTTATAGTGGAGATGCTATTTCCAGGTGGGACATAGGTAGATATAATGGATATGAATTTGTTTTGTTAAGTTGAAGTTTAGCAGGTAGGATTTCTATGTTTTTTAGCTTATCTATGTTTAAGCTTTGTAGAAAAAATGCGAGACTGCTCTTAAATAAGATGGCTACCCCTCCACCTCGTTTTACCTTCCTGTCTGCTCTAATAACGTTGTAGCCAAGTGGTGTAATTTCATTGTCAGTAATGTGTGCTTTTAACCAGGTTCCCATTAAAATAGCAATATCTGGGTTATAATGGGATAGGGTACTGTGTAATTCTTGAACTTTGTTGACTATGCTTCACAGGTTTAGATTTGAGATTAGTATTTCAGACCCTTTTCGTGACACATTGGTTATATCTTGTATTTGAGGGGGTGGTGAAGAGGTAATCTGGGGGCCTGGATTTGGGTGAATGTCTCCGCTTATAAGTTTGGTAGCTATGGTTACTAGTGCCGGGATGAATGTTGATATATGCTTATGAAACTTAAAAAGGGTATTTTTGGGGTTTGGTTTAATATTGTGTAGCCTGTATGAGGTGTGATGGAGTTCTGTTATAATTAAGATGGATGGAGATATTAAGATGGAGTAGGTGTGGAGAAATGGTAGATGTAGTTTTGTGAAAAGTGTGAGGTGAGCCTATTTGTGAATGGTAGTTTGTTAAGTGAGAAGCAGTTGTTAGCAGAGCTAGTAATATACAATATATTTACAGCATTTTGTAATGGTAAAAAGGGCAGGGATTGTTTAAAGGTTAATATATGTGTGGTAATGGATGGGTGTTGTTAAGGTTAGTGCGGACATGTAAGCTACTTTATAATTGAAAATTGTATAGGTGGTGATTGGTAGATAAGTGTGAGTGGGAGTGGTTACGTTTAAAATAAATTCAAGTGATTTGGGGGCATCAGGGAATGAGGGCAGGGTAGGGAAATGGAGTGAAGCCAGAGCATAGCGAGGGCAGAACGGAGTGGCAGAGCCAAGTTCTGTGACTGCACAGCAAGGAACAATCAGCTGACAATTTTGTAGAGTAGGAATTTTTAGAGTAATAGAAACCTTATGCCAGGAATGAGCATGGAGTGGGAGAAATATGGGCAAGTGCATTGAGGAAGGACAAGACTGAGTAAAACAATGACTCCAAACTAGAAAGTATTGGGTTTAGAGAGCTCTCTGGTGGGGGCAGGGGTTATCAGTACTGTGCACTCTCTGAATACATTCTAATGAAATTTACAGTCATAGAAGGGTTAAAGCATTAACATAGACTGTAATGTTCCTGTACTTTAAGTAAACCGGCCACAGACTTCTGCAGATGCAGCTTGCTGGTAGAGAACTGCTATAGGGATGTCTCACAGTGTTTATATTAGCTGACAACTGTAAATGGAAATAAAAAAAGATTAGGAAAAGCTGACAAGGGAAGGGTTAGAGGAGGACTGTATTTATAATTGGTCTAATATAAGAAAGGAGTTGAAGGGAATAGGTAAAACAGCCTAATAACACTACAGTTACTAAGTTAAATTAAAAACTCTAAGCAGTAATTTGACACTAAAAATATGTTCAAACAAACACAACAAGCATCTAGACATACATACAGTGCTCAACCAAGATTAATGTACAATATCCAGCTTGGCCTGGATGAGCCGTCACCTTAACATAGGACAGTATAACTACAACAGAATATATAGTACAAGGTATTACTACACTATAGCAGCTGAATGTCTGTAAACTATAAGGAATTACATTACATCCCCGTTTAAGCATATAGTGAGCAGTTAAATTAGTTCACTGTTAATTGCTTGATATTAATTTTTAAAATACAACAGTAGGAACACAGCTGATAAACCACAGTATCTTCCTTTAAAACAGTGATAATTACACAATAGTTTCAAAAATATGAGCTAAATGGTCAGTAAAGTCACAATAAAAAAAATAATAATAATCCAACTTATGCATAAGTAGAGTTCAGTTTGATACCAAGACCAGGTGTTGAGCATAATCCTTTAAATATATACGCATGTAAATGGTGGCATATCTTACTGCTTATAACAAATAATAAGCACATATTCTGGGAATCCTTGGATTTATACATTTAACAGAACTTAGATGGAGGTCACACTACTAGAAGATGCCAAAACAGCAGTCACAACAGGATAGAATAGTTTAAAAATGGCACCAGTCTGAGTGGGGTGTATTTGAAATGCTCTGCTAGCTTGTAATTGGAGTTTCTGCAGGAGGGGCAGGGTAATATTCACCAAAAGAGAGAGTGAATGACAGATACACTGCTACTGGATTTCATAGTCCTTAGAGAAAAATAAAAGTGAATGAGAGAGAGAACACGGTAAAATAAAGGCGTGGCAGTAGAGCAGTTAGAAGGAAAGGAGATTTACAACTGAGTGACATCCAACCATGCCAGGACTCTCCACATTTCTGTGTTCCCCTCCCTTATGTCCAATTCCTCATTCACTTGTCATTATTCAACTCCCTCAGTTATCATACGTTCAGCTTCTGTTTGCCTGTGCTCATGTATTGTCCACCCCTCCTTCTGTGCGTCTGCTGCCCATGACTGTCTCCGTGTTTTATGTTTGCATGTTTTGCATAATACCTCCCCCTCTTCTTCTATCTTGTCCACAACCTGTGCTTACTACCTTCCCTATCTACTCCTCATTTCCGTATATGAAAAAGGGGCTCTTTTCCACAAACACTAATCCACTCCCACCGTTCATACCTTATTTTGCCCCTGTGAATTTGTTTACTGTTCTTCCCATCTCTAATTCCTATTTACCATATTTTTCTGCACTTGTATAATGGACAGGGTTGGCACTTTGATATGTAAATCCACAGTGCTCTATCTGATGGCCACTATGCTTTCTTTCTTGTGCTGCATTAGTGTGAGATGCAGCTGTATGGTGCTACATTGCATGTATGAGCACATAGAGAGGTGGCCATACTAGCCTACCTACCTTGTGTCATACATAATGCAGTCACAGGCCCTAATTTAGCACTACTCCATCCATTAGGCAAGCTTAGCACTGCTTTCTGTGTTTGCACTATGCATATCTGATTAGCTATGCAGTTTGTTGCGTTGAAAATAGCACTGCTTGTGAATCCTAGCCTGAGTGTTTTACCAATTCTTTACAGTTCTTCTGCAGTATGATTTTCTGTCTGGGTTATTCTGATATTTCTTTGTTTCAGACACCATTTCACCATTAGCTACCTAGTCAGACAACCTGCACAGAGTGGCACAGATTTCAGTGACACAGTTTCATTCATAATATCTGAAAGTACCACATGTGTGCCCCTGTTTATTATCATCAGGACTTTACCATAATAGACTTCTGTGAAAGCAATTAGATTTTGTTTTTTTGTTAATACTTATGCATATATATTGATTCCATTTCCTAGGTTCATAGGTTCATAGATTCATACTACGCTATCTGCCCTAGGGCATTTATAAGCCTAGCCAGAGTGTGTTTGGCTTTTGCTACCCATTTTAAAAGAATTTTGCTATGCCCTTTTTCAAGGTTAGTATACTGTGCCTCTGTCTAACAGTGACAAAGAAGTGATACCCATGGTAAACCTACGATCTCCCATCCACTCATCAAGATTCCTCTTGAAGAGAGTCAATGAGGGACTCTGCCTAACCTGGACTGGGATTTTATTCCAGAGTGAAGGGAGCCTCTGGGTTATGAATCTGTCCCTCCAGCATGTCCTATTTATTTCAGTGCTGAGGTTCAAGTCTCGAAAGGCCAGAGCTCGATGGGATTTGGATTTTCTGAGGTGCAGCATGTCCATTAATTCCGGGTTGGACATGGCTTTATACGTCAGGCACAGATCGCCTCTGAGCAGGTGGTATGTCACTGAGTAGAGCTGGGGTTTCTTAACCTGGCAGCATATGGCATCTGTTTGAGCCCTTTGATCCTCTTGGTGAGGTACTTTTGGGGTCTTTCCAGTTGCTGCAGGTGTCTGGTAAGGTATTTACCAAAAGGGGCATTGTACTCAATTATGGGCTTGATGAGGGATGAGTAAAGAGGCACAATGACCTCCCCTGATCTAGATGTGAATCCCTTCATGATTAGGTGGGCTATATAAAATATTTTTCTAACTACTTTGGCCATGTGGTTTTCAAATGAGAGATTGCTATCAACTTGGGTCCCCAGGTCCCTAATTACTTCTTCTGTACTTAATGGATTACCACCTATGTGGTAATTTGTGGGCACTTTGTTTTTGCCAAAGGGGATGACTATACACGTTTTGGTGTTTAGCTTGAGGCCATGGCTCTGGCACCAGTTGTCTGTTTCTATGAGGCCCTTTTGGAGGATGCTTGTGTCGGCTGGAGAGTCGATTATGGTGCCTAGTTTGCAGTCATCTGCGAACTTGGTCAGCTACAGTCCTTCAGTGTTGGCCTGTACCTCTGAGAAATATATCCCGAACAAGAGAGGTCCCAGGACTGAGCCTTGTGGGACACCACTTGTAATTGGTTTGGAGTCTGACATGGCTCCAGCAATTCTAACCATGTGGGTTCTGTCCTTGAGCCAGTTTGCAACCCATCTAGTGACATAGGGGTTTATATTTAAGCTGGTGAGCTTATCTATAATGCCCAATTGGGGTATTGTATCGAAGGCTTTTGCAAGGTCCAGGTAGGCTGTGTGGACCACCTTCCCCTCGTCAATGGCCTTGGTGACTGTTTCAAAGAAATCGACCAGGTTTAAGAGGCAGGATCTGCCCTTAACAGAGCTGAACTGGGTAGGATCCAGTGTCTGTAAGTTCCCAATATCTTTATTTATGAGGTCCATGATGATCCTTTCCATAGCTTTGCAGACCAAGCTAGTCAGGCTTATGGGGCAATAGTTTCCAGGATCTGCTGAGGCACCACCATTGTGGAGAGGGACCACTGTTGCTGTACGCCACTCTTTGGGTACATATCCTGTAGTAAGGCTGAGATTGAACAGTAGTTTTATGTTTGGGTTTAACTCTTCTTGGAGTTCATGTAGGACACAGCCTGGGACACCATCTGGTCATATTGATGCTGTGTTTTTTGCTTTGGAGAGGGCAGCTGTTACCTGAGCATCTGAGATGTCAGGAGGCAGCACTCTGCTGGGATAGATATTTGCCCTTTTGGTGGGGAGGGGGGGGTTTGCGCTGAACCTGTCAGCTAGGATGTTGGCAATGTCTGTGGGTTCAGTGCATTTTTTGTCATTTTGGACTAATTCTGAGCATATCTGGGAATTCCCACCCAGGTTCCTAACATAACTAAAGAAAGCCTTGTGATTATCCTTAGTGTCCTGTGCAATTTTTCTCTCGAAGCTGGCCTTAGACGATTTTATGAGTGCCCGTAGTTTTTTGCTAATACTGATCAGAGATGCCTTCCCTTTTTGGGATTTTGCTCTATCATATAGTAGCTTCCTCCTTCTATTGTATAGTTTGTTTATGGCTGGGGTCCACCAGACAGGACGCCTGCCTTTGGAGGATTGGGTCTTGGTTTTATTTGGGATTGCATGATCCATGCATTCCTGAAGGTGTTCATAGAATGCGCTTATAAAGGATTCTGCGGTCTGGGCCAGATTTTCCACAGGCCCGGGGCTTTGAAGGATTCCACCTCAGTTTTGAGGAGTGTGAAATTTGCTTTAGAGAAGTTTTTCACTGTGGTTTTCTGGGCAGGGGTGGGGTCAGGATGTGAATATCCAGTGAGATTAGTTTATGGTCTGATCTTACCAGTGAGGGATACACTTCTGGTCTGGAGCATAGAGCCCCTATGTTGGTGATGATCAGGTCCAGTATGTTTTCCCCTCTTGTGGGAGTGGTAACAAGTTGTTCCATAGCATTTGAGTTTATAAATTCTAGGAACCTTTGGGCTAGGGTGTTGGAGCTAGAGTAATGCTCCCAGTTTATGTTTGGGTAGTTGAAGTCGCCCAATATAATGGTGTTTGGAGAGACCTTCATATTTTCTAGTGTTCTCAGGAAGGTTGAGTGGGGTTCCTGGGTTTGGGAGGGTGGTCTGTAGCAGGCTATAAACTGGAAGGCAGTTTTACCCACTGTTAGTTGCACATGGATAGTCTCTGATGCTTCGTGCTGTGCCACCAACCTGGAGGTGTGGGTATCTTTGACAAATATTGATACTCCCCCTCTTTTTGTGGTTTGGTCCAAGTTTTGGGGCCGAAAAGCATGGTATGAGGTATAACCTGGCAGTGCTGGGGTGCTCTCGGGAGCCTTGAACCAGGTTTCTGTTACTGCACAGATATCAATGTTCTCCATGCTAAGGAGAGTTTCGAAAAGGCATCTTGAGGTTTAGACTTCTGGCGTTGAGTAGCATTACTCTTAGTTTCTTATCCCTTGTGATACCTATGGAGGTGGGTTAGTCTTTTGAGCCTTGCCTAAAAAGGCACTATGGGGGTGGCAAGAGCCTTTGCCAATATCCAAAGCCCAGGGGTGACAGGTGCAAGCTGTCCCTAGCGAAACATCGAGGGTTGACGAGCATGTCATCCGAGGCTGACAGGCATTGGAACCCCTTTGAATGACACCAATACTTAAGCCAATTGTTGAAATTGATCATCTTGTCTTCATATTGTGGCATCATTCTTGGTGAGGGTAAGATGCTACTCAAGGTCAGGGTCATACCGGCCTGGGCTACATGCTCAGAGAGCTCCTCTATGTCTCTTTTCATGTAGTCCAGGGAGGTACGTCTCAGGTCATTCACACCAGCATGGGCAATGACTGAGTCATATTTGTACTTGCCTTGGAGTGACCTGAGTGCTTGTGTTATGTGGCAGATCCTAGCACCCGACAGGCAGCTCACCGTGACCTTCTCCTTGTACAACCTGGTGAGCGGGACGTCAGTGTGCCTGACGATAGTCACCTATTACAAGTGTATCAGGTGTGTTGTTTAGCCTTAAGGGCTGTGACTGTTCAGCACACTGGCTTTGTGAGCTATGTGTTGCACATGTTTTGTTTTGGGGTAGCGGTTGCTTGGGTGTCTGCTTTGGAGGTCTCTGCTGCTTAGGCAGATTTTTATTTAGAGCCTCTGAGTATGTTTTTGTGTGTTTATGTGTTTGGTTTGCTGTTGTGGTAGGTCTATGTGAGACTGAAATTGTAGTGAGTGTGGTTTCCTTCTCCTCCTGACTGGTTATGCCAGTACTGAGTTGAGAGAGCTTAGCCTCCAGTTTGGCTATATGGTTGCATCTCTCACATGTGTTGGAATTTGTTGGGAGGAGGAGAGGGTTGTCTGTGTACATGAGGCAGTTGTAACATTGCCTCAGGATTCCCAGATTCACCAGCTGGACTGGAGAGGAGATTGACAACTGACATTTGGACATGCTAGAATAGTATTGGGAATTCCTTTATAATTGAAAAAAAGGGCCAGTGGGGAACAAGGTACTCAAGGGGAGTTTGTGAGGGTGTAGTGCTTTTAATTTTTTAGTGCTGACTTATATAATTGCTTTAGTGAGCAAGTACCAGGCTTTAGAGTAGAAATAGGGCGTTTATTATGAGAACTAGATCAGTTCTAAGGGAAAAAGTGAAGAGCAGACTTTGTAGAGCCGAGAATGGTTTAAACCCAATTAAGCCGAACTGCCCGATGCTGCGCTATGTGCAAAACCGCGCAAAGCCGCGCCAAAGCGGGTTTTATACAGGGGGACTTGAAAGAACTAGAAATTGGCCCAAAACGGCCAATAGACTACCAGATTCTTGTGCTGGGAACACTCCTCCAGGGATAGATAGGCTGCTCTAAGCTCCCTGCTGCCACTGGTGAACAAAGAAGCCTCCCAGAATACAGCAAAGCCTGTATTTGGACTACTCTAGGTCAGGAAAGATGGGAAACAATTATATTTTTTTTGTTTTTTTTTCTTTTTTGCAACAAACAGCAGGAAAATGCAATAAATATGTAACACAGGCTAGCACACTTGAGTGTGTAGCCTCAACAGGTAAATGCAACAAACAGGACAAACTTTAAAAGTGCAGGTGTAAAAACAACTTTAAACAGTTTAAAACAGTTCAAGAAGCAGAAATACTTGCAGTTTAGCTAGATCAGACAGTCACCCAGGTAGTAGCAGGAAAAAAAACACTTTTATCAGGTTAGCAGTCTCTCTTTTAGCCTCTCTGCTGCTAGCACCACTCTGCAGGACCACAAGGAGCTTGGCTGAGTAGTAACAAGCGCAAAAACAGTGCCAAAGCGGGTTTTATACAGGGAGACTTGAAAGAGCTAGAAATTGGCCCAAAACGGCCAATAGACTACCAGATTCTTGTGCTGGGAAAACTCCTCCAGGGATAGGTAGGCTGCTGTAAGCTCCCCACTGCCACTGGTGAACAAAGAAGCCTCCCTTTATCCAAGAAAGGAAATGGGCAACACAGGAACTTTCCAAAAGTCCAGAATACAGCAAAGCCTGTATTTGGACTACTCTAGGTCAGGAAAGACGGGAAACAAGGATAATTTTTTTTTTTTTCTTTTTTGCAACAAACAGCAGGAAAATGCAATAAATATGTAACACAGGCTGGTGCACTTGAGTCTGTAGCCTCAACAGGTAAATGCAACAAACAGGACAAACTTTAAATTACAAGCACAAAAGCACGCTGGCTTTAAAGCAGGGGGTTAGAAAGAGATAGGAAATGGCTACAAGTCACTGGGCTGGAACCACTCCTCAAGGGACAGATAGGCTGCTCAGAGCTCCCCACTCTCACTGGTGAACAAAGAAGCTTCCTCCTATCCAAATAAGGATATGGGCAACACAGGAACTATGACACAGCCCAGAGATCAGCAATACCTGAAGACTGGACTATTGTAGTTCAGTAAAGGTGGGAAACAAGGATATTTTTTTTTCTTTTTTTTTTACAAAGTAGCAGAAATTGGGTACAGAAACACAGTAAATGCTTTAATTCGGCTAGCACACTTGAGTGTGTAGCCTACCAGTTAAACTAAGCAAAAACAAACTTTAAAAGTGCAAAAAACTCAGAAATACAGGCAGGAATGCAATAAAACAACTTTGCAGAGCTTATTTAGTTAAAGAAACAGAGAATTCTATATATACAGAAAAGCAGCTAAAACACAAACACTTCAGATGCAGTGCAACCTAGAGCACTTGAGTTGTAGCAATATTAAGGCAATTACAGTTATAATAAATGCTCTGAAATATACTCTATATTTCCAAAATGTTTGAGAAGCACAGTCAGTACACAAGAAGATTCAGGCAAAAAAAAAATTTTTTTTTTTTTTGAAAGGAAAAAAGGAGAAACAGAAGACCTTATCCAATGTTCTCTCTGTATTAGGTAGCTAATGTCACTAGACTGGGCAACATGGAGCTAATGACAGGTGATCATGTGACATAGCATTAAACCATTACAATTATCAGGATATATTATAAAACAGTATCATAAAGTTAAATATTCTGATACAGGTCAAATGTGTCAAACAATGGGCAAACCTTTGATTTTCAATGGTAATGCCTATTTAATACAACATAATAGAGAATGATTCATTCATGACAGTACTTCTACACTGTAACTGTAAAACTGACATCGAGGAGAGGTCTGTACAGTAACACCACATTTAGAAAATGCCTTTTGTTGATTTGCATTCAGACCTTGGGATCTGAAGGCAACAACACTATTGTTCCGTGGCCTTGAGGAGATATGGGGGGGTGCAGGGTTAAGTAGTTTGGTAAAAGATATAAGCTGTCTTGGGGAGTTATGGGCTGATGCAGTGTTAAGTAGTTTGGTAAAAGATATAAGCTGTCTTTTTGTGTTAGAAGATGGTAAGAAACACTCATTGAAAGACAACCAGCCCTTTGTAAAGACATGCAATGATGCTGTCAGAGGTAGCTAGACCACTAAATGTACAGTCTTTGCTTGTACAGATGTGTATTTTTTAATCTGAAAAAGTCCCACACTATGATTGCTAAGACTGTTTAATTTGTAAAGAATAACTAGGTAAGCTTCATCAGTGAGCAATTAACTGCTGGGATAAAAAAAAAGTGTTAACTGTGTGTTTACTATAGTACAAACTCAACTTGCAGAGTAATGTCTGTTTAAGACCAGATGAAGTCATTGTCCTAAATAATTAATTGTATTTACTTTTATATAATTTCTTTGTTTGTGTGTAGAAAAAGGGAAATATATATGGTTGTCCTTTTTATCACATTCAAATTGTACACTTTTCAGATTACTGATAGTAATAAGAGCAACTTTTTGCCTTATATTTACTGTTTCCTTTCTCTACTTAACTATTATAGATGCTAAAGACCTGATTGTCATACTTTTTTATTTAACTTTATCTGTTAAAGTAGTCACAAAGGGTATGGTATGTGTTTCAAGTCTTGATCTGTTAGTGGACTGTTTTCTTGGGAATTGACATGATAGACAAATGACCCACATATTCTTTACCACTACAATGTCTAGGTTACTATAACAAGTTCCAAGGGCACAGACAGCCTCAGAGAAAGTTATGAATTATTTATAGATTTTCAGTGACATGTCTGTCAGTAGATTGGGACTTAACTGACTTTACAGTAACCTGTCGCAAAGGTAAAAGGAAGTTGTGATGATGACATAGTAGCTTTATGAAGATACTGAATATACAAAACTATGGAACAGTGGTTCCCTGTTAGGAGATCATGGTTAGATAGTGCCAATCCTGATGCTAAAAAGTACAGTTATATGCAAGCTGTGAGTCATGCTGTTACACATTAATAGCATTTTTGTGGGTCTATATTAGAACATCGAAGTTTCAAAACTTCGAATGTTCTAATATCGAACCCTATTCAGCGAAAGCTGAAAATATCAAAGCAACAGAAAAACAAATTATTTCCTAGGGAAAGAATTCACTTGTTCGTTTCTGTTGCTTCGGTATTTTCAGCACTGTGGTGGAAAGTTATGGGTCGGTTAATGGTAAGTGTGCGATTGAGTGCAGGTTAAGGTAGTTAGGGTTAGGGTGCAGGTTAGGTATGTGTGTGATTGTGTGGACATGAGGGTTAGGATGGGTTAGGTGAGTTAGGGTATGGCATGGGTTAGGTATGTGTGCGATTGTGTGGACGTGAGGGTTAGGGTGGGTTAGGTGAGTTAGGGTTAGGGCGCGGGTCAGGTAAGTGTGCGATAGTGATGGACCTTAGGGTTAGAGTTTGGGTTAAGGTCAGTGGATGGTTAGTGGTGTGTGTATAGTTTAGTGTAGGGTTAGGTGTAAGATTTTAGGTATATGTGTGTGGATTGCTGTTTGTTTGGTGTGCTTGTGTTGTGTGTATGTGTTTTGGAACAGCAAATTTTTTTCCCTAGGAAAAAATTTGCTGTTCTGTACGTTCGATGTTTTCAGCTTTCGCTGAATAGGGTTTGATATTAGAACATTCGAAGTTTTGAAACTTCGATATTCTAATATAGACCCCATTTTTACAGGTGGGCAAGTCCCCCAGTATCCCAACAATATGGGCACTGCACACCCCCAGTCTCAGTACATGTATCTGTACTAACTCTGCGATCACTGCACCTTAAAGAAAGGATAATTATCTAAGATAATTCAAACTTTTCTTGAACTTATTTATTTATTTAGACTTTGCCAACTGGATTATTCTCTCTTAATGTTTTAATATTCCTAAGAAGACACTTGCTGTCCTTGAACTTAAAACAGGAACTCAAGAAGATGAATAACAGATGCTCATACTGCACAAAAAGGACGAAAAGGTTTGACTGATCAGGCAGCAATGCTTTCAGAAATGATTGCAAGTAGATGTTTCTTATACAGACATTTCTTACTCTGAGTATTTTCTTAGGAAATGTTACGGCACTCAATCTGTTATACTACCAACATGGGAATTACTATTCTGTACTTACTAACAGTAACACGTGCATGTTCAGTTAAAATCCAAGGACTGACAAATAAAGTGATTGTTTAAAATATTTGCTTTTCAAATGGGCTATTTCTTTTTACAAGATGTTACAGCTGGGATTCAGGTCTTGCTTTAAACTGCCAAATCTTATATTAAGTCAATGCAGAGATTAGCAATCCTCATAGCAGTTTATACACAGACTCTGGCTACCCAGAACATTTTGTTTCCCAATAGTTCAATTTATTTTCATGAGCAGATTTATAAAGCAAATATCCAGAAATCCTGTACAGGCTTTCACTTGAGAAATTGAATTAGCAGCTCTCATGGGAAGATCTAAAACATAGAACCTGGGTAATATTGATGTCATTGTAACATAATGCCTATTTTACATTTCTTTTATGAGCTGTGTAACATTTAACATTTTTAGTCCAAACATACTTTTCTATTTTTAAATGTCTATCTGGTATGCAGGCAAACTGCAAAATGTGAGGCCATTTTCTTGAGTTTGAATTATGCTGCAGAATATTTCTACAGGAATAAGTGACACATTGGCATTTACGTTTACTTTTAACATTAGTGACAACTTCTGCCATGGCTATAGTGAGTCAAATTTAGTTTTTGGTTAACATGTTGTGCAATCTTTTAAACTCTTAAGGATAACTGCTTTTAAGAGAAAATGATTTCAGCTGAAAATGTAATACTTCTATCATTCTGATACTAGTATATACTGTAAAATACAATTTTCCCAGAAGAAGGGTTCAGAAAAGTGTGTATGATTAGGTATGCATGAGTGAATAAAATTTAATCCAGACAACTCTTCAGTGTATCTTTGTATTGTCTTTACAGTAAAACTGCAGAGTATAATCGGTTACTACAACCTGCTCACACAATCACATGCAAACAACTTTATTTTAAATTATTGTTGATTTTGAAAGTGAAAAATACCTTCGTTACAGCATCACAAAAGAGAGAGAAATGTTAACAAACAGAAGAAGTCAGAGTATATCTAACCAATCAAATTCAATGGTATGTATTCATTTCCAGCAAATCAGCACTATAAAAGTTAAATATATGATAAGGTCAACATAACATGGCTGATGTATAAACACATGTGCAACTGCTATAAAATCTGTGCAATTAATAAAATGAGAAAAATACAAGCATGTTTATGCTTATTATATAAACAAATAACTGTAATGTAAGCATTAGTACAGATGGCATAAAAATAGACAAATAAAAAGTGATGAGGTGTTTCATAATAACTAAGATGTGCAAAGGACATCAGCTTGTAAACATTTCCAAAGATAGCTGGCTGAATATATTATTCTATTGGTATATACATTTAAAGTAAGGTGACTGACCTGTAAAACAGTCTGCTACAAAAATATCTAAAGTGCATCAATTCCTTTCAGAAAAATATTAGCCGGGTAGTTGTTCCTGCTTTTTTTTCATAGACTTAATGTCTACATTATCATTTCTGTCAGTCACAATACATTTAATAATCACCATGACTGGCAGAGGCAATGCAAACAGCCCAGGTAATGAAATCTACAGCTTCTAGCCCTCCATGGCATGTACCACTAAAACATCCAGAATGACTGCTCCTTACGTGCTCCTTCCATCTATGATCGCAGATGGTTTGTCAACACAGAAAGTGGAGCCTATACACTGAACAACATGGAACATGTACTGAGAAGTTGAAATAATAATGTTTCAGAAATGTATTTTATATATTCAACATAAATAAAAGTGAATATTTTCAACAGAAATACCATTAATAGCATTTCCATATTTTATTTTAAGTTTTGAAATGGAATATTAACTGGAAATTTCAAACAATTTTTCCATATATGAAAGCTGTGAACTAAAGCTACTGGCAAAGATCCACTTAAAATATTATCAATAAATCTATAATGAACAGATTTATATACAATGTCTGCAAAGGCTTTCCTTCTAAATGAAGAAAATAAGCTCTCCCTGGCAGCCTTTGAAAGGTATATGTGCATCACTCAGTAAAGCAGACAGGTTTTTTTAATGATTCTGAGTTCACTACTGTAAGAGTATATTTAGTAGCATACCTGATTTCCCTCTGTGTTACACATTACCGTCTATGTAAGAGTTATTCACCAGTGATTCCAACTGGTTCTTAGCCATTAGAACCAGTGTACTTAACATACTTATTCTACGTCACCCTTAATACTAAAATGTTCTTTTCATGGTGATATTATTTGACCAAACATGCTATTTCTGATGAAAGATATTAATAAACTACAGGTAAAAATGTCAAACTGGATTTATTGATTATACACATTTTATATCTCACCCTTTAATAGCAAAATGTTCCTTTCCTGGTGATATTATTTGACCAAACAAATGTTATTTTGGATGAAAGACATTAATAAACTGCAGGTAAAAGTGTCAAACTGGATTTGTTGGAATACAACACATCCTTGCATCAAGACAGTGGTTATAATAAGCTTCTTATCACAAGCTGCAAACTGATTTGTCTACAAGCAACTTCAGAAGTATTATAAAACCTCATGGACCTCTAATAAAGGCATAAACATTTAATATTTTCACTCAACACTGCTCTTTTGAAACAGAATTATTACAAACTCAGCAAAAGAACTTTATCATAGTAACCTAAAACTATTTAAAACACCTCATGTTAGTAGCAATATTGATGTTATTTTCACTTTTGAAAACATTTGAAAAAATATGTTAACCTCTAAAGGTGGTCATGCAGAACAGATTTTCTGATTCCATGAAATAAAAAAATATACCGTCACAATTTGTCATTCCAGATGTAACTTGTGAGCATTGGTCTGGTTTAGTGAGATTTTAGACAACGTATTATATTTTCACTCAGTAAGAAAATCAAAATCAGTGTAACAAGAACAGACAAAGTACTGATTATTGTTTTATGTGGACATTTTATCCCCATACTGATTAATTATATAATTAACCACTGGGTTGCAACAAAATGTGGAAAAGGGACATTCATAGGTTTGTCTTAACCTACTTAACCTAAGCATTTCATTTTTCCTTTGTAAGGTGAATTTTAAGTGGGAAATTGTCATTTAACACATTGCTTGAAACCACATAATTCCATCATTTGAGAGAAAATGTTATAATTATACAGTATGCCATTGGAAGCTGAGAGAGAATGACCCCAGTAGCATTAGTCTGATATCATTTATTTACTATCTATGCTATAGTGATAGGTCCTGACCTTACAGAGTACGTTCTATGTTGAGCATTTAATTCCTACTTGTATGTCAGACGCTATTTTATTACCATTCCCATTCTCATTGTCTGCCTGACCATTTCAAACGTTAAAACAGTTCTGTCTTTAACACACAGATCTTTTGGGTTTTCAGAGTAACTCGTATGCTGGTGCACTATACTATCCATCCATGCTTAGTAGTGTAAATGGAACAGTTTTCTTTGCTTTTATTTTTTCCTCAAACCATACATATGCATGTTTCAGTTCAGCAATAATTGCATTCAGCATAACTAGTTACTGTTAAATTCCAGTAGATTGTTCACTGATGTGAATGTTGTTGTTGCTGTGTCTTTCGGCTTTTCCCAGTTAGGGGTCGCCACAGCGGAACTCCGGTCTGCTAATGATTGGCAGTAGATGTTTACGTGCCGAGTTGCCGGCCCTGATGCACAACCTTCAACGAAGGTATGCCCATTCATGCATGTCTCCACACAGAAGATGCTCTAGCTGAGAATCGAACAGGACAACGTCTTATTGTGAGGCAACAACGCTACCGCAGCACCACCACCACAGTGGAGTATTCACTGCTGTGAATAAAGGTGTTTATTCAAGGATTTGTCAGTTAATTTCTTTCTCTTAGTCATGAATGGCAGATTTTAATGATGCAACTCAATTATTTCACAGCTTAGTATTTCTTTTGACTAGCATACTGATACAGCAGGGAATTAACTATCTTCCACAGTTATTCAGCACAAACACAGCTGTATAAATGGAAACAAAAATGTGACTTTCCTTCTGAGTCTTAGTCCAGTGTTCTAAAAAAAAATATTCTCCAACTATAGTATGTTACTTACATTTAGGGTTGAATGAAGAATCATTATTTATTAAATTGTCACATTGCTGATGCCAATGCCTCTAATGTTGTTGAAAAAGGAATGGATGTCATCAGACTGTACACATTTAACACATTTTTAAACTAAATGGGCCTCCTTCTATAAACAATTTGGTACCCCTATACACACTCCATTTTCCTCCTTCTTATGTCTAACAAGTCTGCTTGTACAGTTTTGATATTTCATGCATGTCTCCAAATGCCTCTCCCTTTATGACCTTTCTAGAAATTCATTCATTCATTCATGAAGTCTGGCACTAACACTCCTCTATGATCATAATCTCCCTGCTGTACAATGAATGTGCCTATTACACCTACAGTCTTAGAGAACAGTGTTCCATCACTTCTCACTTCCATGCTCACTTCCTATTAACAATTCCTTCCATCTTCCATTTACCCTTTTACCTTTTCTCTTCTTCTCCACATTTCTGAGTTGGGCATATTACTATAACATTTCCATCAAATATCATTTTTCACAATGCCAACTCCATGACAAAGGGGGATGAAGCCCTGATTATTTTCAAGATGGTGCAGTTTCATGAGTGTCCTATGTACTGTAGGAGCTAACTGGTAAGAGGCTGAGAGTGTCTCACCCATCCTGGGGAGGAAGGAGTCAGTCAAAATACTGCTACAGGTATATCACCTACAAGAAGTCTCAACACTCTGACACAGTGCATATGTACTTCAGGGCATAAGCCTGGCTGAGGAGTGGGTGCACTTTGGGTGGGCATCACAGTTTTGTGGAAGCACTGAATTCTATGCAACTTGGAAAACCAGCCATTGCGCCAAGCTTGCTAGCTGACTGGGGAGTTGAGAAGTAGAAGATAAACTTTTAACGTCTGGAAGGATAATAGCCAATATCTCTGGCTCTTTCATTTCTCTCCAGACATCTTACATTATCACCAGCAGGGATGAAGAAATGTGTCAACTGGAGCATGGCAGGATGGATGGGGTAAATGCATGCTATACTGTGCCAGTGGGGATGGGGTAAATATATGCTATGTAGTGCCAGGGCAGATGGGGTAAATGTATGCTATGCAGTGCCATAGCAATTGTGGAGCAAATACCACAGGTGCCAAGTTGCTGGGTTTGCTGAGCAGAGAAAAAAAATGACAGAAACTTACAAACTGTCATTAAGTGATCATAATAACAATTACTTAATAATCTGTAAGTTCTCTAATAATTGATCAGGGCTATTAAACATTTGAGGAACGTTATCAGAGCATGGGGGATTTTCTTTTTCTTTTTTTGAAAATGGGTATATTTTGGTTTTGCACTACTTGATGTAGGACTTAGATATTAAGGTTTGTCATACTGGCCAGGACATTTTACACCAACTATAAAAATGTGCATATGGCAAAGAAATACAGAAATTTAAAATGCTGCTGTGCAGTAGAAAGATACAAATTAGCTTGTGCAGTATAAAATATGTGTGACATTAGTTCAGGAGATTAGGAAAGAAACTCAGTAACTGATAAAGCACTGAAGGGTTGGGGGTGATGGACTAAAAGTTCAGGAGCTCCTGCCATGAAATGTTGGGTGGTATCCTTGCTTGAATTCATTTTTGAGATGGCAAAATGGGGGCATTTACTATAGCAATAACTAACAACATTGGTGTGGTATATTGAATATTTACCCATGGTTGACATGGTAGGTGAAGCCTGAATTATTAAATAAAGCCAACCATGGGTAAATTTCAGTATGCCACCACCATGGAGTTGGTTATTGCCATTATACAATGACATTATTTAAGAAAAAATGCTAAAAGTCTTGAGAAGGTAGAGAGAGAGATAAATGAGATATATAAATGAACAGAAGAAAAAAGGTATTCAGAGCAGGAGGAATGAAGGCTGTAGACATCAAAAAGTAGAGGAATCGATCACTGGGGGGTGTGACCAAGATGGCAAGCAGTTAACCACACAAGAATTTTGATCTGCTTTTCCAATATATTTTTTGACGGGATTTAATTTTTAATTTCACTAAAAAACTTTCTAAAACAGATTAATTAAAGAACTGGAGACTATTTGGGACTGTCTGGTGAAAAAAATTCATTCTTTTTTAAACCTTTTCTGGCAAAACTTCAGCTTGAAAATATCAAGTGAAAATGAGCCACTCTAAGGCAACACTTCAATAAATCACTGTGAAAAAGGGGCTGCAATCTATCATCAATAGTATATAGGACTTATTGTAAAAATTGGATAAACTAGATTCTAAAGTAGACTCAATCAAAGAATACTGTAAAAAGCAAATAGAATTAATAAATGAAGTAGTTGAACAGCAAAAACTTCAGATATTTGCCATGGAAGACTCACTCACTAATTTAGATGGTAGACTGACTGAAGGAGAAAGTAACATTGAATTAATTTTAAAACAAAACAACAATTTCCTGCAGAAGATAGATGATCCTGAAAACAAAGCAAGAAGAAGAAAATATATCAGGATATATGGAGTGCCTAAGAAGCAAGAGGGAGAAAATATGGTAAACTTTTTAACTACTTGGATTCCAAAAACTTTAAACCTCCCTGAAACCCTATCATATGGTATAGAGAGGGCACACAGATCCCTATCAACAACAAATTCAAACAAGAAAACTTCAAATCCAAGAACCATAATAAAGAAATTCATTTCCAGTCAGAGCAAAGACTTAGTTTTAAAACCTGCCTAGTCTGCATCACCCATCAGAATAGCCAATAACCTTATCAGATTTGACAATGGCTTTTCTTCTTACGTGTCTCAAAAAGGAAAGCATGTATTCCCTTGCTGAAAAGTCTAAAGAAATCTGGAAAAAAAAAACATGTCTAGTTTACCCAGCAAAATTTAGACTTTTTTTTTTTTGCCACAAGGAAGAAAAATATTTGAAACCCTGTAAGATGCTACTTCTTTTGTACAGAAAAACAACCTACTTAATCCCACCAAAGACACCTCCTCTCTGAAAAGACATACTTCAAGGAATAAATGGACAGTAAAAGACAAAAATAAAAAAAAACAGGGACAAATGAAAATACTGCATGTTGTTGTACAATGCATGGCTTTATTATAACTTGTTTTTGAAGCATTTCTGAATGGATTTCATCGAAAGGTTAAACTTTTCATCTTTTCACTTTTTCGTATTAAAATATCGTTTCAGCAAGCAATAATTTCCTGCTTATTGAAATATGTTTGATTCTCCACTAGATGAGGCAAACATATAAGAATTAGTTATATTAATAGTTAGTAATCTGAAATATGTAATCTGAGTTTAAACAACTGATTAATGTATTGCAGTTCACTTTAGATATCAACAGGAAGACATATAAGTGATGGTAGTTAGTCTGGGCTTGATATAAAGTAATAGTTTTGTTTAAAATAATGTACTAAAAGAAAGAAAATGCACAGATATGCTCTGTCATGTTTATCTGTTAAATTTAAACAATTAAATAATCAACAGCAGTTTTACTAAATGCTGGAGAAATGCTTAAATAACATGTGCTTAATGAATTTTACTTTAAATAGGGCTTATTTGAACTCTTTTCTTTATATCTTCACTAAAACTGTTAAAGTGTGTTTTTTACAAAACATAGTGGCTAACCCAGCATGATTGTGAATCCTTTTAACTTGTTTCATCTTTCTTTTACCTCATCTTCCCGCCGGAAAATCTAAAAGTGTTTCAAAAGTGTTTTTCTTAATGGCACAAGCTTATTTAAGTTTCCACAGCTGCCTGGTTTCTTACCCCTCCAGAAACAGGAAATTAAGGGAACTTTTGAATAGAACATTAAAACAGACATTATTGGAAGGTTTTGAAAACTTCTTTACATTAATCATCAAGTTTAGAAATTATGCTTTTTTTATACTCAATATTACTACATCAGTGAAACAAAAGAAGCTTCTGTTCTAAGGATACTTGTGATAAGAACTGCAAGACTAGGGAGGAATAAACATGATAAACAAGGAAAAAGATCTCTGAAGGTGGGTTACTCAAATGCAACCTTTATAAACCATATGATGCTGCTCTAAAGGGATTTTATGTGCAAACTTCATTAATAAGGTCAGTATACATTTTTATAGAATGTTTTATTTATTTTTTATACATTGAGTATCCCCACCCTCATTTTAAACAGCAACTTTACTGAGTTTTAAAACAGCTGTAAAAATAAAGTGCTGCATGACTTTTTATAAAATATTAAACAAAATATAAACTGTTAGTATATTGAATGAAGATAAAAATGTAACAGGTTTTCATTTTAAAAAAAAGTAAATAACATTCCAGCTTTGTAACAGACATCTCAGAAGCCTATCCTATAATATATTATGATGACTACTAGATGTGGGTGTGTATGTTTATGCTTGCATACTCACATTCGACTGTAACTGTATGGAGAAGGTGAGAGGTAAATACATATATGTATGTGGTCACTCAGCTCTGTGGAGAGAAATGTACAGTTCTGTATGATAGTGTGGAGCTGAAGGGAGAGTGCACACAAAAACCTGAAATCCCTCGGTAGTATAGTTTGCATAAAAATAAATAACATTTTAACCTATTGACACACATATGTGATATGGCTGCCTATAATTGATTAAATGTAAGCACAGGTAGTTAAATTACGTTTATCTTATTAATAGTTTAATTCTGGTAAACCCAGCTAACATTGTCAGTAATAAAGAAAACACTTATTGCAGATACTTGAAAACACTGACATGAACAGCAAGCTTTTATACACAATATACATAATTGCTTAAATAAAAGGTTATCCCATATACACTAAATAGTTCAGCAATAAATTATAACAGTCAATGTAGTATACTGTGTACATAGTTATTAGTTATGTTGTAAATTGGATATTTAAAAGTCCTAGAATTAGGGGAATCATGTTTTAAGAAAGTAATGAATAACACATTAGTAAGTAAGTAATATGAACACACTTACAAAGAAAAAAGACAACTCCTATAAGTAAAGTGGCTTCCTATAGCAAATGTGCTTTTATAAGATTAAGCTAATTATTTAGTTATCTGTTATGTCTGTTACAAGCACAAGTTACATATTTAAATTGTATTCTATTTTATTCACATTATTTTATTATATCTGCATAAGCAGTAGCAAATATTTCTGATTAGGTATAGTCTTATTCAGTATACCCAAAGACTCTATATAGAATAGCCATTAGATCAAAAAATATGAACAAAATAAATCACATTAAAAAGATTGTATATAAAGAGGGCAAACATCAAAATAATTAATATAACATTTCAATGTTTTAGTAAATATGAAAAAATTAATAAAACAGAGACAAACTTTGATAATAATGAACTACATGATAGTTTTTGAAAGAAATTTATATAAGAAAAAATAACTAATGAACAGAAAAGTAAAATTGATGTCTTTTTACTTTTAAAGAATTGAAAGACCAAATTAAAAGTCCCCAAACCAAGTGCTACCTGACAATATTTTAAAAACCTAATTGAATGTCTTTAAAGAAGTCAAAAGCTCTGCTAATATTCCTCTCTCTTGGAGATACTCTACAATATGCCTATTTTAAAATCAGATAAAGATCCTGTTTCATGTGCTTCTTATCGCCCTATCTCACTTTTGAATGTAGACTACAAACTTTTAATGTCTATACTAGCAAAAAGGCTAAACCATATACTCCCAGGATTAATAAATGAAGCTCAAGCAGGCATTATAATAAACAGAAGAGTACACAACCATATTATAAGAGTTTTTTTTTCATTAATTGATATAGAAAATAAAAATTTAAAAGAATTATCAATAAGAAGTCTAGATATTGATAAAGCTTTTGATTCGGTGAACTGGCCTTGTTTGTTTAAAATATTAAATGAATATATATTTTCCGCTAGTTTTACAACACTAATGAAAACACTTTATAACAATCCAGTATTTTTCTCAAGATAAGTTCCTTTCTTTCTAGACCCTTTAAAATAGCAAAATCTGCAAAACAAGGATGCCTTCTTTCCCCTTTATTATTTGCTCTAGCTATAGAACCACTAGATAACTATATAAGATCAAACATAAATATTAAAGGCTTCAAAATAAATGAAGACTTTTCATCAAAAATCCAGATATTTGCTAATGACATACCGTTGCCATGTAGTGACACAGAACACTCATTAGATCATATACTCAAAGCCTTGGATTACTTTGAAAATGTTTCATGTTTGAAATTTAATCATGATAAAATTAAAACATTGCTTATAAACAGAAATGACCACATTTTAAAATCACATAAACTGGGAAAATTCTGAAATTAAATATTTAGGTATCATTATTGAATCTAGGAACAAAGATTTCATATTTATAAACTTTAAAAACTTCACAAATGAAATCATAAAGTTAACAGACAATTGGAATAAGCAATTCTTTACAATGGGAGATAGACTCACCCTGACTAAAATGATAGTTTTACCCAAAATATTATACTATAGTCAATCATTAAGCCCCCACCCCCAAAAAAAAATAAGAAAAATAAATTCTACCTTACTAAAATTGTTATGGTACCCTAAAAAAAAAACAAGGATATCTTCAGACTGGCACGTCAAAATCTAGGAGGAAGGTGGTATTGAGTTTCCAAATATTGATCTATACACTAATACTGTTATTATTAAAATAATATGATTGTAGTTAGATTGTTTATACGTTTCTTGTTGGAAATCTTTACATGAGAAAATATTAATGAACAACAACAAACTTATCAGAGATTCTTATATGAATCTGGATATCAATATATTCTACTGGGGTCTAAAAGATTTTGTTCTGAGTGAAAGACACAGGTTTACTTTTATGCCTTTTATTAGCCAAATCCTTTCCATCTTTAAAAGGTTTATGAATTCAATTTACTTAGTCAAGGAATTACTAATCATATTATTCCCTATTGCTTTCACTAATGGATGTTTAGTATATTTTAATGCAAACACAATGACAGCTCTCAAGAATAGTAGCCTAATATTTTGGCATCACTTTCTTAATGGAAACAAAATACATCCTGTTGAATATTTAATAGCAAGATATAGCATATAGGAAGAAGGATAAAATAAAAAATATCACTAGATCGACTAAACCTGTTCCAAAAATCTTGGATCTATTCTCTAATGTTAATAGTGGGCCATACAAGGGGAAGTTATATCTATCAATTATATACAAGATTATTAGAACTGAATTTGTTACCCTAGATATGACAATCTGGAACTTCTCAACAAAAATAACAATGAACCATTTTCAGAACTAAATAAAAAGTTATTGTTAAAATCGGCAGGGAATTCAATGTCTTCACTTTATTGGAAAATATATACATGGAAATTTCTGCATAGAGTCTTTCTTACACCTCAATAAATTACACAAATATATAAAACAGGAAAATGAAATGCTGGAGGTGTAATGAAGATATTAATGCTGACTGGTTACACATGATAATGCATTTTAAGTTGTTGACTTCTTTTTGGAGTGATTTTAGAAACTTTTATCAGGCCTTGTGTTCAGGCAATTACATTATTGCTGACTTCTTGATACTAGTTAATATCCCAATTCCAGTAGATATACCTATTTCTTAAATACCTCTTCTTTGAGCAATATTTGCCATTGCAAGAAAAGTTATAACAAAAAGCTGTAAATGTAAAACTGAATTAGCATTTGGTGACTTTGTGTGCCTAACTAAGACTGTATGTATAAAAAAGTTGTCAACTATAAGAATAAGAACTTTAAACATAACTCATCGGAACATATCTTGGCAAAACCTCAATGATTTATTGGAAAAGTGCTAATGGTTAAGAAGATATAAATATTCTTGTTACGAGCTTTTGTAAATAGTTATCATTTATCTTGTCATACAATGTTGATGGACTTATTAAAGACAAATAAAGGGTTTAAAAAAGTAAAGGAGCCAGAACAAGATTCTACCACAAGTCTGGAGACAGTATAGAGATAAGTGAGATGTGGAAAAGGACAGCATGAAATGCATATGGAGAGTATGAGGACAAAAGCTGTAGGCATCATCAAGAAGAAGAGTTTTAGAGAATTCTGACAGAGAAAATGTCATATCTAGTCAGATGAAAGAAACTTTTCAAGAAGAATAAATACTACATGCATGGCAACAATTTTGACAGGTTTTATGCATAGAAGTTATGGAAAATGTATATACAGATTGTAAAAAGAGACAAAAACAGAATGAGCTCATTCAATAAATAAAGAGAAAACAAAACAAGAAATGCAGGCCTAGTCTTTGCATCTCCATATATAAAGGTTTTAAAATATGAAGGTGATACCATTATAAATATTCAAAAATACAAAATATATGTTTGTTTTGAGAATAAAATAAGTTGTATCCACTGAATTCAAGTCAAAGCATTGACTTCTGTCATGGCATGCTGGGAAGGGTATCAAACCAGATTTATAGCAATAAGAATTTAATTTTTGTTTACAGATGAGAAATCCCCCTTCAGAATAGAGGTGCTTTCATTACTTTAGGGAAAAAGTGCACTATGCTTAGATGAAATCATGGAAATATAAGGAATTATTAAAAATGTCAGAATTTCTCTATTTAATTCACCATTCTACTAATTTTTGGGGACCCACTGTCATTTTCCTGGAGTGAACATCTTTTCTTTTTCTTTTTAAGATTTTTTGAGAAAGAATGCAGATATTACAAACATCAGATAGATTAGCTGGATTCTTGGTATGTGACAGATTAATCTAATCTGTGTTACTCCAGAAAGCTGGATGAAAACACTTTTAAAACCAAAGTATATGGAATATGGATGTTTTGAAATATAAGATGGAATGAAATGTCTATTGGAAATTTTAAAAAAGTTTTAAAAGACAAAATTACTCATCTGTGGGATTTGAACATTTTGTCCTGATATGTAGCCAGCCTCTCCTCTAAGATGAGAGAAAAGGATTTGGTTTCCTTTATGAAGTGTTTTGACACAATTAGTATGTATGAAAGAGGCACCAATATTGCACTCTGATATCAGAAAAAGGATAAACTTCCTAAAACCTTCAGTAGTGCAAGATGCAATGATAACATCACTAAGTGGTGCATGTGACAATTTTATGGACATCAAGTGCTGTTATGGCTTGGTCCACACAAGGGACTAACAGTGGAGAGTTCAGAGCAGCAATGAACGGCTGCATGCCTCTCAAATTAAACTAAGTTTGTCTCATATCTTTGCTCTGTCCCTCATAAATGCTTTGATTTTCTGCTATATATATGAGGTATATTATCTGCAATGAGATGGTGTAGCTATAGGCATGCGTTGTGCCAATAGTTACGCCAGTGCTGTGATGGCACAATGGGAATTAGAGGAAGTATTTCAGCTGGATCTATTTAAGGAGAATATAAGGTTCTATTGTAATTTTGTGGACGATATCTTTATTGTTTGGATAGGCAGTGTACCTTTATTGAT
>NC_056733.1:159309200-159466700 GCF_019279795.1 Protopterus annectens | reverse complement strand
AATTCAAACATAAACTTATATCTGAGTGTGTTTCCATTGCTGAGGCATGTAAGCATTGACGTTCAAACCACAGATCTCTGCAAATCACACTATGTCTCACCTTAACACATATGCTACCCCTAACTCTGTCCCAGCTCCCAATGCCATCTCAGGGCATTACTTTACCAAAACCCGTTCTGTAAGACTATCACTAAACAAGACAAGTAAATCACACATGCTGCATACAATCTACTTCATATATATATATATATATATATATATATATGTATATATACACCATAAAAACTATCCTCAGGATTTAATAAACTCTGTGTAGGCACAATGTAGAGCATACACAAACTGTTACCATGTCTGTGCACACGGTTCTCCCTCGGCAGTACACCATGCATATTAATGATGGTGTACTGTCGAGCCGAGGAACGCGGTTATTGAATCAGTGTAGGGAGTGTAGTGCTAACTGTGTCTGCAGACGAGTAAGGCACTTCCTACACTGTCCAATTGTATTATTCCAATGTTATTTATTTATTTATTTTTTAAAAGCATGTCCGCACTGCACGGTGCCAAGCACAGCAATGCTAAGTGGTTGTGAGAAACCTGCCAGACATCTAAAAATAAAACTGGATGCATTTAGTTAGTTATTTAAATGTCATGTTTAAGGGTAGCTGATTGGGTTTGCTTGTTGTGGCACAACGCTCAGCAGTGCTTATAGGTAGCTCAGAGGTATATGTAAAGGTATAGCAGAACTTCACCTATCTATGTAGCTAAATGGGTAGAGTTACAGACTCATTTGCAGTAGATCCAGGGTCTGAATACATGAAAGGGAAAATAAGCATTAATTTTTGAATTACAAATCATGCCAATTATTTTAAATTATGGCCTGCTGTGCTCTGCTAAGCTCTGCTAAGACCTAATAAGCACCATATAAACATGATAATGGCTGAAAATATTTATGCACTGCTCAGCTCTTCTTGGCTGGTTTGTGGACTGCTAAGCACTGTTAAGCATACTCTTCTGTGGGTTTTCACACTGCTCAACTCAGCTGTTCTGGTATGGATACTGCTAAGTGACTCAGCTCTTTTTTAAATGTTTTCCAAAGGCATGTAAGGGCAGGAAAACAGCCTATATTAAGTCCAATAGGTAGGAATACAGCATAATCCATTGGAGTTCTGTCTCTGAAGGGTACTATGGCAGGCATTAGTGAGGGTTCATGCTTTTGGGCACAGCATTGGGACATTCTGTAGTCCAGGGTCATAGTTGGACTCCTAGTAAAAAACATGACGACTGGCTGCTGCAGGGAGGTTTCCAGGGCTCAGAGTGTAAGGCGGAGGCCTGGGACTGGCTGGCAAGGGAACTCACCAGTGTTACTGGAATCCACCACACAGGTGAGCAGTATCATCACCACAATGATGACCTGATGAGATGAAAGGAGGATCGCTTGGACACCTGGGTCCAAGAAGCTTGGGCAGGGAATGCCCCACAAGTATGTAAGTAATTTTACCTCTTTTTCACCAATATCTAATCTGAATGTCTGCTAAACTGGTATGCATAATGGTGTTTGTCGCTCCCAACAGCTGCAGATGAGAGAGCCCACAACATTGAGGTGCATTCTGGGACTTGGCCAGGTTGCACCATGAGTGTGGTGAGTACGGATGTATTCTGCTAACTGTAGTGAAATAAGCAAGAAAGAGTAAATCTTTAACTGCAATAAAGTATATACAATAAAGTTTGTATTGCAATAACTATGGAAGTAGAGCTGTATTGCTAGACCTGAATAATGACAACTGTTGTGCAATAAAAACTCAAAACAATACCAGAAACTGCATTAACGTATATACAATAAAGTCTGTAGTGTAATAAGTGTGGAATTATAGCTGTTTTGCAAGAAATGAATACCATCAACTGTTCTGCAATAACACATGAACCACTACCAATAACACCAAGGTTAATTGTGTACATCAGGATTGATTTGTTTTAACCATTGCAGTACAGCTGTATGCATTTAGGCTGTAAGGTAAGGTGCTGTAGTCAAGCATAACACTGTAATAGCTGTAGAATGCAAACATAATTGCTGCAAAATGTATTGTTTAACACATATAGTACCCTTCAAGGCTGTTTCTAGGCCAATATTGTTCACATAATGCTCTGTCATCCACTAACAGCAGGTAAGCAAGGTATATGGGTGAGGTAGCCCACTCCATGATCTGATATTGTTTAATTTCACAGATATTTCAACCCACTAACAATATATTGTGTGCACCTGCATTCTAGATACTAATATATATATATTACCTACTATCTCTGTCATGCTTGTATTTCATGCATATGTGTTCTACTGTCACTGCAATCTAGTAAAAAAACTGTAGTACTACTACCAGGTCATACTTTGGTTCCGGTGAGCTCTAGGCAAATATAAGTCAGTAATCAGCAGTGCCTTAGTAGCTCAGTTTGCTAAATGCTCTGTATGTAGTACATTTTGCCACACACAGACCAGAGTTTGAATCCAGTGCTATGTATTACTAAATATTACAATATTAGTCACATAATGTTTACAGATTCTTTCTCCAGAGGGAAATGGGTGAGGTACCCCATATTATGAGTAAATATTTGTGTGTTTAGATGTCACACACTGTTAAAGTCATTAGCAAGAATGTGAAAATACAGAATAAAATAAAGGAAATAAATATAATAATAATAATAAAATGAAATGACATCAATAAAATGTGTAATTCTGGTATGGCTGTATGCCTGGAGTGTCTGTTAAACATTGCTGCAGCCATTTCATACCTTCCGTGCAGATGTCCTCTGCAGTCACTGCTAGTGGGTTCTATCCCCATGCCTGCCAAGCAAGGCATGATAATTGTTTAGTTTCTGTACTGTACACATACATGTCTGTCAGGTGTCACGCTGTCAGGAAATGTAATTAATAGTGTGTAATCCATCTGTCACAGGATTACCATCTGCATGATTACCTAAACTGCAAAGTATCACTACAATAGCCCACAGTACACCTTGGTAGTTATACAGGTACACCTGATGTGCAAGTCTTCTGTGTAGTTGTGCACCCACAGTCGTTACTGCTTGGCACATACTGTTCCATGCGATTAGCTTGAGAGGTAAGTATGTGCTACAGCAGCTATAGGGGACTTGTGCACATAAAGAAAGGACAGGCCCATAGAGGAGATAGTAGTACTGTTGTCAAGTAAATAGTCTATAATGGTACTAATGGACTGTTCTTCTCTCTGTCCCCACCCCTTATCTTCATTTATTTATTTTTGTTATCCACTGGTTATGATTTACTATTAGCATATGTTGTTAAATTAATTGTATTTTGGGGCATGTGTTTTGTTATTGTTATGTATTGTAATGGTCACATATTAACATATCTTGCTGAATTATGTATTTTGTTGGCCTTATGCTGTAACTGTTACTAGCATGCTGTTAACATACTGACTGTTCTGTCATTTATTTTTGTGTTTCACATAATATGCATTGATATGTAATTGGGTTACTTCCACTGTTATGACTTCCTGTTATTACTAACAATGTTTTGTTCATAACTAGCCTATACTTATTGCTATACCTCCATCACCCCAGTATGTCAGGTTAGGCCAGTTCCCGGTTATTCACCTACCTTGCATCAACTGGCCATGGCACTGGATCCTAGCATGTCTGGGAGCCAGGGTGGTGGTGCCTCCTCCACTGCCCTGCACCACCTGTGGCATCAGGTGTAACCGCCTCTGAGGATGGGGCCCGGCCTCCCCCTGGGAGTGGTGGCAGAGGAGTTGCAGTCACCAGAAGGCAACTGCCAGTCATGATGCACAAGATCATTCAGCAAACCTATGAACCTTACCTGTGCCAGATTGAGGGCACACTGACCAAACTAGTGGGGCAGGCTGATGCTGGTGTCCAGCCTTCAGCACAGCCACCTTCGAGGCAGTGAGGGAGCAGTGTTGACTGTCCCATGGGTGGGGACATGAGTCATGCTGCTGCCATCTGGAGGCATGTGCATCACAGAGTCCACAACATCCACCCCATCTAAAGTGTTTACCTCCCTCATGTGTCACACACCACCCCTGTCTGCTATTTTGTCTGTCTTTGTCTGCAAACACATCCTCTCCTACGCAACTTACCTCCCCACACATACCTATGTCCCTTCTCCAACATTCCACTCTCTCCTTATAAAAAAAAGAAATAAATTGGGCACCTGTCCAAAAAAATAAAATCTACCAGACATATCTTTCAATTTGGTACACTTGTCCACTGGACACAACTAATTTGGTAGAATTGCCTTGACAACACATTTATGTTGTCTTCACCCCTTTCTCTGGGGTTTGAGAATCCAAAGTCATCTACAAAATCTGTCAAAATGCATAGCTGTTGCTGTACAAGAAATGGGTAGCTATGGTTCTTCCCTACATCCTTCCTGCACATCCTACCTGCTTTACACTATGTTTTCCCCCTGCTTGCCCCCATTTCATCACTTTCCTATCACCCGCTCATATATAGAAAATAAACACCGCTGCTAAGTTTTGAACTCAGGCCTATCTTACCTACAGTACACTGCATTAACCCACCATGCTACACCGGTCTTTGGTTAACCAGGTGTTTCCAGCAAAGCATACTGTTTACTACCTACAACCATTAAGCATGTGACTGAAATAAAAAACTAATAGGTAAAATAGGAGTGTGCCTTGGACTCTGGTGCATTAATACACTAGTAGACAGCCAAAACATAATAATGGATGCAAGTGAGGCCTGTGACAGCAGGTATATGTGCGCTTTCATCAACAACTTGTGGAAGGACACCTGCTAAAGCAGAAATGGCAAAGTACATGTACAACTGGGACCCTGGTGCAGAAATGCAATCATATAAAACCATGCACATACTCATGGATGTTGAAATGTTTCACACAGCCTCTATATGTGCACATATATCTTGCAAATACAAATGCATCTGGAGTGACTCAGTAGCTTAGTGTGTTAAATGCCTTGTTTGTAGTACTTGTTGCCCCACACAGTCCTGGGTTCAAATCCAGTTTTGTGTTGCAGTTCAATTACATTATTGTGATGACAGCAAGTAATGACTGAGTCATGTATTCATAATCCACACTGGTTACTGGTAATTAATGAACTGCTACCCGGTTTTGCAAGTCAAAGGCCTGCAGGTAGGGACACGCTGCACATATCTGTATAGCCTAACTATATGCTGCCTACTACTCTGTTATTGGCACTGCTGCATAACAGATGTTACTTAATCACATTGAACTGTAAAGGGTACCCTTACTCTAGTTCTGACATAATGACAGGGCTGACACAGCTACCACATATACACATACAGCTTGCTGTCCTCCAAAATGTTCACACTCTTCCCATGTGTTCTAGCCTGGACAGATGATGGGCTGAGACATTTCTGTCTTGGACCACACATTGTCTGTGTTGGAACACCTGTTTGGAGTTGGGTGTCAGACACATAGACTTAGGTCAGCAATACCATTCACTGAGAGTTCGCATGGCCATGCACAGTCACGCTCACAAAGTGGCAGTACCTCCAAAACTACAGAGGGAAGTGTGCTGTCTGCACCACAATGTGGCAGGCCATGGGCACATGGTCCTGGGTGGTCCCGTGGAGGACACAGCCCCAGTAGATAGCAGTCACTGTCAGGTACTAGCACTGCTTCTGACCTTGGCCATGGTGGTGCCAGTGCTACTCCTAGCAGAGGCAGTTCCCATGATCATGGCTGGAGATGGTGATCTGTCCACTCTACCATGTATGGTCCACAGTTGTCCACTATACACACATGTAGGGCTAGCACTGGGCTTGACCATGTACATGCAAACACTCACATATCACTGACACATGCAGGCTACCTACAGACACACACGACACCTCTCCATGCCCCATCTAACCCACACCCCTTCCTGAGCCACACACATGCTGTGAACTGTTTGGCACAGCTTAAGCCTCCAGCACCCCCACACCACACTCTGTGCATGTAATGAAAACTATGCCACATCCCTGTCATCTGTGGCATCAATACAGGGAAATGCAACTATGTGTCTGATGCACAGGGTGACTTTATTGCTTGACATGTACTTGTGTAGTGCTGTATTGTTTTGCCATGCCACTTGCTGTGGCCCACCACAGGTACTGTTTGCTGGCATGTGGCATGACTACTCATCAAACTTTGTGTATTTTATGTTGCATGATGTTGTACTGATGGGAGTTTTACAGAATGACAGGTGTGTCCTGGACCTGTGTATATTTCTGTTGTAGGGTTCTGAGGACATAAACTATGGACACATGGCATCAATACAATCGCACAGAATGGGATGGCATCCCAGCAGATATATGACAACAGAAAGGTATGGCAGTGTGCGTGCATGGCTCCATTGGTGCATATGTGTAGAACAGTCTATCAGGGACAATGGTAGCAGTCAGAATACTCATGAATTCATACTTTGTGTTAATGTCTGCTACCCTTACTACGTGTCACCTGGGTTTTCAAGAAGGTGTGGTGATGGAGTTGACACATATACAACTTTTCTGTGTCCGGGTCAGACAAGTGATGGACATCAGTTATGCATTTCTGAACAGGAGGAGTTTAGAGCCAGCTGCTTATCACAGTGTCATAAAATACACAATCATTGCACAAAGATAGGCCATATGGGAACATCTGTAGTGCTGCAAGGGGATATATTTATACACACACACAAGTTGGCTGAGGTGAGATTAGAACTCCTCCCTATCTAGTATTACACACTATAGCATCTTATATTAGACTATCAGCCAGCACTCTTGAGGTGGATGACACCAGCTGGCCTTGTAAAGGAGGGAAATTTAGAGGCCAGCAGGTAGTCTCAGGGCCTTAAAATGCATAACCATTACACAAAGATAGGCCGTATGGATATGTCTGTAATGCTGCATGGAGATATATTTATGTATGCACACATGAGTTGGCTGTTGAGAGATTAGAACCCCTACCTATCTAGTAGTACACACTTGGAGTATTTATTGCATATGCCACAGGTTAGATCTGTTGTATATGTAAATACAGGCACAGTACTTATGGAGAACGCAAACTAGTCTTGTGTTAGACAACATATGTGGCCTGCAGAGTAATATTGCTTGGTACTGTTATTGTATCTAGTGTCCTAGGAGTGATATACCTGTTAATAGCCCTGCTATGTGTGTACAGTTACCAGTATGGCCATATGTGGTTGGTTGCAGTTAGATAGGCAGACATGTGGCCAGAGACAATATGGCTTGTCCAAGGCATGCTTTGCAACCATTGTACATTACAACACCTGCTTAACTGTGTCTGCCTACAGGGTGACATTCCGCAGACACAGGGGTCTGTGGGTGAGTGGATTATGTACTGTGGTGGCCTTGGACTGGTCACATCAGACAACTGTTGTGGTGTGCAAGTGCAGATAACCCCAGCATTCAAGGGTTTTTTGGGACATTCATACATCCCCACACATTTTATATGTGTGTGTGTGTGTGTGTGTGTGTGTGTGTGTGTGTGTGTGTGTGTGTGTGTGTGTGTGTGTGTGTGTGTATATATATATATATATATATATATTTATATATATATATATATGCATATACATAAATGTGTATAACAGGGATGTCTCCTTACCTGTTGCTGTGTGTCTACATTATGTAAATGTGTTATATAGATAAATGTGCAGAGTCTGTGCATCATTGTACTTTATATAGCTATATATATATATGTGTGTGTGTGTGTGTGTGTGTGTGTGTGTGTGTGTGTGTGTGTGTGTGTGTGTGCGTGTGTGCGTGCCACATACTGATAGATACACTAATCATATGTGAGGGGATACGAACAGACAGATATGTATACGTAGCTGTCTGTATGTACAGATATATTTACACATAGCAGGTCTTTGTGAAGAAGAGGCAACAGACTTGTGCTCAGGTTAGCCAAGTGTAGCATGCCAGTGTGACTGTCACTACTTACAAGGTGACTTCAGGCCAGAGCTACCTGTACTCAGGTCCAGAATTTTGTGCTGCTGCACCTATTTCCACAGTACAACACTTCCCTGCACTTGTCCAAGGCATTCCCCCGGCTGTTTGCTGTAGTTAATGTGTGACTCATACCTCTCAAATATGCAGATTTTTGCAGAGTGCCCAAATTTTTGCCTAGTTTTGGTCCATTTTTCATAAAAGTGTGGTTTTCTGGAACATTAGTGGCAAATCATTGCAGATTGAAGTTAGAAATAATGACAGACATTTGAGTTTCAGACTCCATACCAATCAGGAAATTAATGGTAGTGCAAGACCTGTTACTGCATCAACCTTTGAACTTTGTAAGAGCAATATTTATACATTGCCCATATTTTTGGGCCTTTATCCCATGTTTATTCATGGCTTTGTCCAGATTTCCTGCTCTAAGAGTTTGGGAGGCATGATGTGGCCGGGGTACATGAAGTAACAACACACACAGAGTGACAGTCTGCATACCTCTCTCTGTACATGTTTTTGCAGAATGTCCAGCATTTTGCCCCATAAGTCTGGTCTGTTCCTCATACAGTTATGGTTTTCTGGTAAAGTACTATAAATTGCAGTCACTGAATTGTTGTAACTACTGACACATATAAGTGATGGCCTTTACAACCTGCAGCTAATCTGTCCTGTTGCATCCTGCTGTTAAACTAGCCACTTTCTACGTTTATCAGAGCATGTGTAATGTCTGTCTGTAGTTGTGGCCCTTTGTCCCCCCTTTCTCTCTGGTTTTGTCCAGCCTTCTTTCAGTAACAGATTGAGGGGTATGACAGTCTGTGGGAACACCACCATCCAAGTATGTCACATGCAAAAGATGTAGATGCTGCAATATTCAAATGATCAACACCATCACTCATGCTAATGTCCCTAGCCCAGTGAGCCACATCACCCACCAGACAAAGAGGTTTCATTCCTCACACTGTCAACAGCATATAGACATACATTGTCACCCCTGAGTTATGTGGGAAATACAATGTGTGGTCAGGTTCACTGTCACAGCCATGAAATTGTCAGGTCTGATGATACATCATTTCAGACTTACTGTTACAGCAGTTGTATTGGAACACTGATGTGTTGGGGGTGTGGGACTACCAACCCATGCTCTGCATGCATAGACAGTCATGCGACTGTCCTGTGACCACACTGTTTGCCATCTCCCTTGAATACTGTAGTGGAATTTCCAGCCATGTGACCTAGTGAATATTATGGGACACATACTATTGGACAGAGTACCTGCTGTCCCAAGTGTCTATTAGATCTCTGCAAATAGCCCAGTATATTCCCTTGCACACATGTGGCAGGTCCATACATAAGCTGCCATATTCAAGTACCCCTTACAAGTAGTGTAAAGGAGGGTGACATACCTTGCAAATGCAGTAGTTGACAGACCTGTAGTTCGGGGCTGACTCTATCAGATGCATGCAGTACACAGCCAATACATGATTAAGTGCAGGTCGTGTGGCCTGGCTGGCTTCATTTTTACTATATGTATGTGAGTCGGAGTAAGGTGTCAGTCCCTATGGCCCTAGGTTGTCAGTGCATGTGTAATACTCTGTCTTTTGGCCAAGGCAAGGCCATATTGGGCATGCCTACGTCTGCCTTTAGGGGACAACCTCATGGGGTTCCTCCTCCAAGTCTTCCAGTGGATGTGGCTGTGGGGACCTAGGCACTGGTGGGGGATATGTATCCCTTCTGTTTGCTGATCCTGCTGCACCTGTTTCTGCAGGATCATATTGTGTAGTATGGCACATACTGTGAGCATCTGTGAACATGTGGCTGGAGAGTGCTGCAGGGCTCCACCAGATACATCGAGGCACCAGAACCATGACTTCAGCAATCCAAACACAGACTCTATGAATTTCCTAGATTGTGCATGTGCCTCATTATGGCATTCTTCCGTGGGTGTGGGTGCATTTCTGCTGGGTGTTTTTATCCATGTTCCAGTGCATAGCCAGCATTCCCCAGTAAATGGTCATGTGGGATGTCCCCCTAGCAAACATCTGGTACAACTGTGATATGTGCCAGATATGGAAGTCATGATAACTGCTGGGGCTGCTAGCACACACATTCATGATAATGCCCTGGGTATTGCACATGATGTGGCAGTTGATGGAATGATACCCCTTGCAGTTGACATAGATTCTACCCTCCTAACCAGGTGGTGCCTTGATGTGTACATGAATGCAATATATGGCACCCAGTACCTCAGGATAGTGTGCTACATGGTAGAACCATTGCATACTGCTGACCTTCTCCTCAGTGGAGTTGGGTAAATAAATGTGGTCATTGGCATGTGGTAGCATGGCATCCAGGAACTGGTGGAGTACCCTGGATGCTGATGCCTGTGAGACCCCCATCATGTCCCCAGTTTGTCTTTGGAAAGTACCTGTAGCTAGTATCCTAAGAAACACACATACCTATGTTTCCACTGGGATGGGCTCCGCTCTGTTGGCTTTAGGTCTGAGTTGATGATGGCAGAGCTCAGTGAGTTCTTGTAGTATGTCCCTGTCCCCCTGTAGCACTCTACAGTCTCCAGCTCATGTAGCTCCTGGTAGGTTACCCTGGGCCTGAACACTCTTCTCCTTCTCAGTCTGGGCTATTGTCAGCAGCAGCAGCACTGACCAGCATCTAGCACATACAGATGTAGCAGAGATGCAGCAGCCCCTAGCATTCCTTCAGTTAAAAATCCCAAGTTTGTACTCCATTGGTGCAGAGTATAGGGGTGAAATCAGACTGTAGGGTGAATGCAACCTTTATAGTGCTCTGATGTAGGTGCAGGCTGTGTGATTGGCTACCTATGATGTATTCCACCTGCCAATTACATCATTAAGGGGTTTTAATGAACCTACCTTAAGTGAAACGGGTGTCATCAGTAATTAATATGTCATTGACTTTCTCAGCCAGTTTTCTTTACAGCCTTCCTTGCTCAGCACTGTGGAGTGCCACGAAAACCTGCGCAGCAAAGATAAATAATTCTCAGCAGTCAGTAGACACACCCCCATGGATGGGCATGCTCAGCATAGAGGTGCACAGTGCAAACACAACCCCCCCCCCTTGCTCAGCAGAGTGCCACACCATGCAAAGAGGCACTGCTGTGCTCCAATGAGCTTACAAGTCTGTGGACACACCCCCTTTTGATGTCAGCTACCTCTTTATGGAACACCAACATGATTCTGTGCCTACAAAGACAGGATCTGTGGGCACGGATACCCATCTGTGCTATTCAGTAATGCCACCTCATTTGCATATGGATCTGTGCACACAAACTGGATACTGTACAGTTCCCAGCCCTGCCTCCTTCACAACAGCACCATTCCAGCATTGTAGATACTCCACATAGGGTCCTATCATGCATTACTGTCATATACTACTAAATTACATTTTTACACCCCTTTTTATTTTTATTTTTCATAATGGCATGTTTGTGCACTGCAGTGCGATGTGCAAACATACTCTGATTATTTAAAACAAAAACATTTTAAATAATTTTCTATATGATTTTGGACACATGGTGGATAGTTTTGCGCATATCTATGTCTGCTATGCTATTTCTGTCCTTCTAACTGCACTTTTACAGACCCTGTTGTCTGTTTAACTTCCTGTACATGGAATTTTTCCATGTATATTATGGACACCAACACGGGGTCTGCAGGACTGCCTATCTGCTTGCTAGATGGATCTACTCCCCTCATTTGCATGCAGTTCTCCTGCTTATGAGGTGATTTGCATGCCACAGATACTTGTGCGTGTCGCTCAGCTCTGTTTACTGGATCGCACACCTGCTTACTTTCATGAAAGCTGTGTGCCACTATGTCTACATGGAAAAAAGTCTGTGTAGGCTTTATTAAATTCTACCTTATAACTTAACCTAACTCTTAACTCTCACCTTAAATCATCAACAGGCATGCACACACACACACACACACACACACACACACACACACACACACACACACACACACACACACACACACACACTACTAAACACACATATACACACACAACTAAAGCTATCTGCTATCCAGACCAATATCTAACCCTAATTGACAAAAATCCAATTACCTGCTCACACGCATAGCTCTAACATACTGCAACACTCGGCATCCCATAGTATAATGTCTTCTGATGTAAGCATTTGACAAAGTATAATACACCCATATATATCTCTGAAAAAAAAGGGATTTGTTAAACTAAAGGCAAAAAATAATGATCAAATCAGTAAATTATTTTGTAAAAGAGATGTTATTTTTCAGCAGGCTATGCTGCCTGAAGAGTAGTATATACAGCTACAGCTTAATATTTACAAAAAAAAATTAATTTAGTCATCAAGTAATAGTGCCCAACAGGATAGGAATTACTGTGAAAATAACAGACCATCCAGGAGTGTTTTAAGGCCCAACACCACATGCAGTAGTCCTCTCCACCCATGGAAGGTAAATTATTTTTTCTATGACACCCAATCTGGAGGGCATTATTGTGCTTAGAAAATAGACTATCTGTTAAATTGGTTTATGATTGTTTTATTATTTATATATACGCTTTTTATTTTATTTTTGATCTAATATTTAATAGATGCTGTAGGATATGTCATTATTGCTGAAAGCCATATTCTACCTGGAAAATCCACATATATACATTATAAAAGTATGTAATTTATACTCATACACACACACACACACACACACACACACACACACACACACACACACACACACACACACACACACACACACACACACACACACACACACACACACTCACATGCACATACACAAACATGTGCTTTGCAATTGCAAACACTTTCCTGAAACTTTACACCGCAGATGTCTCACTGTGATCAAATTAATGAAAAACACATACAGTTCAAATCGATGAACCTCCCATACTTCTCAGTTGCTTCAGCTTTTGTAAAATGTCCCTGATTTTGCTCACATTTTGCTCTGTCCCATAAGAAATCCTTAAAGCTAGTCCACAAATCTATCCGTCATAGTTTTGTGTTTCTTATTGTTGAGAGAAAAAGCATGTTAATGCAGAACATGTTATTCTATTAACTTTTTAAATCAAATATGTGACTATGTAAAAAATGCCCCTGATCTCTCTGTTTCTCTCTCTCTTAGACACACACACACACACACACACACACACACACACACACACACACGCACACGCACACGCACACACACACACACACACACACACACACACACACTCATACTCACACACCAAACTGCATTACTTTTGTTTCATTATCTCTCACTCACTGAACATGGCTTTTTAAGCCACAGTTAGTGAAGGGAAAATAAAATGACAAGTATTTGTATGGCATACTGTATGGCAAGTATTTTTGTTAGCATTTAGTTAGTTTTTTTTTATTTACTTATTTTATTATTTTTTTTTGTATTTGCTAACCTTCCACATTTATTGAACTTAAACAACATGGCAGCAGTTTCACATTTTTTCCTCATTTGATCTGTGCTTCACTGAGGCTTAATATGCTGCTGTGAGACAACAGAACCACTGGACTCTCCTTGTACATTAACATCCTGCTGGAGAAAGTCTGTTATCCAATAGGGTATTGTATGTGCAAAACACCCATATTCTAAAATAAAGTTAGTATAGTATTTATGATCAAGTAACATACAACAATGCAGCATAGAATATAGTTCTAAGAGTTCCTTATATGGAAACAAGTTTACGGTTGTGAAGGTTAGCCTAGATCTTTAAGACATGTAGATCTAGTAGCTAGTAATATTTTCCTGAAGTTGCGTTCTCATAAGCAACAATTATATAATTGTCTTAATTCTCGAGGTTGAAGTTTTCAAGATCACATATTCAGAAATTAACAAGCTGAAAAGCAGTATTTTTATAAAATGTTGCTTTCCATATTATGTAGAGAGTAGAATGAAGGATTTGTTTTAATTTGTTACACAGGGTAGGATAAGACCCATTAATGAAGAGTTTAAAAGTGCTGGAGTTAACTCAAGAAAGATTGCTCACTCTCTCTGTCTCATTGTTTCTCTCTGTTAGCGGAAGCCTTTGGGCTTTCTGTAGAGCTAAGCCGTGGTGCTCTTTATTACTAAAGTATCCTTTTTGTTAAGATTTTCTTAAAGCCAGACTGTGCTGTTATTTATAACTAGATAATTGAATGAAATGATGAATTTTATTTTGAGTTGTTGAAGAAAACCTGTATTAGGTGAAGAACTGAAGGAGTGATGGATAATAGGTATTCTAATCACAGGATAAAAACACTGAATTCAATGGCTTTTGTGGCTTCATAAGTGACGAAGTGAGAACCTTCATAATATTATTTTAACTCATTTAGAACTTGTCAACCTCTTTTCTGTGTTTTGTCAAAGTTAAACATTGATCCAGCCATAGCCCAGGATACTTGTGGTAGTGCACTGCTGGAAGTGGATCTACAATTTTTTTTTTTATAAGCAGAATGAGAGCTTGTATTTCTTTACTTTACCTTAGTTAATGTGCTAATATAGACTGGTATATGCTGTGATGCCTGTCATTGTGAGGCGATAGTCATGTTTTGATAGTCATTACTTTTAATCTTCTGATTATAAAAGGTCTTGGATGTAGATTATTTTGCAGTTCTCTGCTATAACCGTGCACAGATGAGTCCCCAATGTAATGTTTCTGAAAACTAAATGATATTCTTCTTCTCTTTCGGCTGTTCATGTTAGGGGTCACCACAGCAGATCATCTGTTTCCATTTCTTCCTGTTCTCTGCATATTGCTCTGTCACACCAACCACCAGCATGTCCTCTCTCACCACGTCCATAAACCTTATCTTAGGCTTTCCTCTTTTCCTCTTACCTGGCAGCTCCATCCTTAGCTTCATTTTCCCAATATACCCATCATCCCTCCTCACCAGATGTCCAAACCAACGCAATCTCGCCTCTCTGACTTTGTCTCCAAAGCGTCCAACCTGAGCTGACCCTCTAATATACTGATTCCTAATCCTGTCCATCCTTGTCACACCCAGTGCAAATCCTAACATCTTTAACTCTGCCACTTCCAGCTCTGACTCCTGCCTTTTTGTCAGTGCCACTGTCTCCAACCCGTATAACATAGCTGGTCTCACTACCCTCTTGTAGACCTTCCCTTTCACTCTTACTGGTACCCCTCTGTCACAAATCACTCCTGACACTCTTCTCCACCCATTCCACCCTGCCTGTACTCTCTCCTTCACCTCTCTTCCACACCCACCATTACTCTGAGCTGTTGATCCCAAGTACTTAAATTCATCCACCTTCACCAACTCTACTCCCTGCATCCTCATCAGTCCTCTATCATCCCTCTCATTCCCACACACATATTCTGTCTTAGTCCTGCTGACCTTCATTCCTCTCCTCTCTGGAGCATATTTCCACCTCTCCAAGGTATCCTCAACCTGGTCGCTACTCTCACTACAGATCACAATGTCATCTACAAACATCATAGTCCATGGGCCCTCCTGTCTGATCTCATCTGTCAACCTGTCCATCACCACTGTAAATAAGAAAGGGCTCAGAGCTGATCCTTCATGTAATCCCACCTCCACCTTAAATGGATCTGTCACTTCCACTGCAGATTTCACCTCTGTCACACTACCCTCGTACATATCCTGTACCACTCTTACATACTTCTCTGCCACTCCTGACTTCCTCATACAATACGACAACTCCTCTCTAGGCAGCCTAACATATACTTTCTCCAAGTCAACAAAGACACAATGCAACTCCTTCTGACCTTCTCGATATTTCTCCATCAGTACTCTCAGAGCAAACATTGCATCTGTAGTGCTTTTTCCTGACATGAAACCATACTGCTGATCGTTAATCATCACCTCCCTTCTTAACCTAGCTTCCACTACTCTTTCCCATAACTTCAAGCTGTGACTGATCAGTTTTATCCCTCTAAAGTTACTACAACTCTGCACATCACCCTTATTCTTAAAAATAGGTACCAAAACACTTTTTCTCCACTCCTCAGGCATCCTCTGACTTTCTAAGATTTCATTAAACAATCTGGTTAAGAACTCCACTGCCATTTCTCCTAAGCACCTCCATGCTTCTACTGGTATGTCATCTGGACCAACAGCCTTTCCATTCTTCATCCACTTTATAGCTGTCCATATTTCCTCCTTGCTAATCTGTTTCACTTCCTGATTCACTATCCCCACATCATCCAACCTTCTCTCTCTCTCTCTCTCTCTCATTCTCTTCATTCATCATCCCATCAAAGTACTCTTGCCATCTGCTCAACACACTCTCCTCACTTGTGAGTACATTTCCCTCACTGTTCTTTATCACCCTTACCTGCTGCACATCTTTCCCAGCTCGGTCCCTCTGTCTAGCCAATTGGTACGGGTCCTTTTCTCCCTCTTTAGTGTCTAACCTTTCATACAACTCTCCATATGCCTTATCCGTAGCCTTCACCACCTATCTCTTTGCCATGCTCCTCATCTCCTTATACTCCTGTCTACTTTCTTCATCACTCTGACAATCCCACGTCTTCTTCGCCAGCCTCTTCCTCTGTATACTCTCCTGCTTTTTTAAGACACTTCTTCCATGGCAGTTATTTTTAATTACTGTAGTTTTGCACCTTCTATGACTCATTCATTGGTTCAGCAGTAGAGTGAGTTTATATCCAATTCCATCAGTATATTCAAATGATCTGCACTTAGATAATGAAGGCATGAAATTCCTAGAAGTGGCAGGCTGAAGCTACACTGCATTAGTCAACATGTCAGGTTTACTACTGTCATGAAAGGAAATACTGCCAGCACAGCTATCTGGAATTTTGTAAAGATTATATGTCATTTGTGAATATCAGCATGATCTATATAAGATGTTTGTGTTACAACTGTATTAGAAAGGTATGTCATGTGCATATCAAACTGGTTTGTGCAGACATATGTGTTAAAAAGGTATTTTATAAAGTACTTGTGCTTAAAATGCAACCACAGCATGCCCTACTGGAATAGAACAGAAATGTGCATGTACTATTATAACTATTTAAATGTATATATTTTAACAGTGAAAACTGTAATACAGGAGGTTAACATCAGAAAAATAGCTGAAATTAAATTACTTTATGACTATGCAATAAAAGGTGATATCTTTCAGTTTTCAAAGCAGCCAGAGACAGAGTTTGTACTGAGAATCTTTATGTATTTTCTTCGAAGTGAACTAATTACTACCTCTGAAAGTATAAAGGAATGTATTTGTTTTATGACTTCCAGTGTCAGCCAAAGATCTGAGGTCTATGTATTTTCACAGGTAGATGCTAAATACTACCAGCTTCCAACAGTGGAGGTTTCACCTAGGATAGAGTCAGATGACAAAAAATTATGTCATTCTGCAAGCTATCCCTGCAGTAACATTTGAGGTATTAATTTGAGGAGTCTCTTAGTGAGAGAGACCATTTTGTATTCTGTCTTGAACCTGACAAGAACCATTCACCACTAAATCTGCCTTGCTCCGATGAAGTAAGTTACCAGCTATAGGCAGGAATATAGCATAGCTTAGTTTAGATATTTTTCTTTATTTATTCGTGACTGTCCTGCAATGTTTTTTTAAATATTTCCTGTGATTTTGAACTCTGATGTCACTGTAATTATATACCGAGTATTTTCTTGTTCTTTTATTATTTATTATTAAATATATTTAAACCTTTCATTGTAGCTGATCTGTCTAGGATATTTAAGTTTTGATAGTACTTGCATATTTATTTGGAGACACTGTAAGGGCCACTCCTAATAGCCTTACTCTTGGTCAAATTGCCGTTTGTATTAATATTAACATCACACAATAAGACTGGACACCCTTTGTTAAGGGCCTTAAAGTAGCTGATAAGGAGTTGGCTGGTGGCAGTGATAACTACCTTATAGTCTGGGCAAAAGGGGGCATAGCTAGTAAACCTGTGCCAGCCTTTCCCATGTGTGTGTATGTGTGTGTGTGTGTGTGTGTGTGTGTGTGCGCGCGTGTGTGTGTGTGTGTGTGTGTGTGTGTGTGTGTGTGTGTGTGTGTGTGTGTGTGTGTGTGTGTGTGTGTGTGTGTGTGTGTGTGTGTGTGTGTGTGTGCGCAAATCAATCCTCAAAGAGTGTGTGTGTCAACTATTTGGGCAGGGACATGAAGCACTGGTTGGCAGAGAAGATGCTGGAGGTCTTGGCTTAGCCACTGAGATGTCAACTCTATAGCTGTGCCAGTGGGGATTCTTACTGGGGATCTGGAGAAAGAGGGAGAAACCAGCCATGGACTAACTGTGGTCTCTGTGTGTTCTTAAGGGAAATTGCACTTGATGCAGAGAGCTGCATCTGGAAATACTATGTGTGTATCTGTTATCATCCCAGTGTACATCCCCCCACTGGTGCCAGTGGTAATGACTGAGGCTCTTTGATTACTGGTCCAGTGGTGGGGCATCACAACTACTATCCAATTACACAGTCATTGATAATAATTATTTTCTTCATAAAAACTATAATAAAAACAAATGCTTTGGTAAATGCCCTTAATTAACTATATCAATATAAATAGACTTCACTGATCTTCTAAAAATCAGTATAATTAAAGTCTGGGAGGTTAAAAAAGAAATAAATTATAAGTTGCAGTATTGCAGCAAGGACCAGGAACTGTTTTCAGATTAAAAACATTGTCATGCCATTTCTGTCAAACTAATATCATTGTATTGTTCTACTTTTAGTGTTGTACACAAAATACAATGTTCTGTATTTTGCTAACAAGCAGAAATACAGTGACTGTTACACTTAAGATTTTTTTTCCTATTCCACAATTCCAAATTTGGGAAGCACATAAGCAGTGGTAGTTACTTCTTCAAGTTTCCATGAAAACAGTGTCTAAGTAAAACCCCGGTTCTGAGCTGTGAAAGGTGCTTCTGGTTATATATCCATATGATATGAATTATGGTTTTTATGTGGAAATTCATCCTCACAAAATTCCTCTTATCGTCTGTCTAGAACTAATGATACTTCCTTAAGTTCATTTTAGCCTTAGCTTAATATATACTGGAAGAACCAGTGGAATGCAAAGAGAGGGCCCAGACCTCTCAACTGTCCCTATTTTGGGGGAACGTTCCTATTTGCAGCCTGATTTACTACACCACAGGATGTCCCTATTTTTGGAGATAAGTCCCCTATTTTCAGACTTGCTTTACCCTTTCACACAATTTTCTGAACCTCCATTATATCATTTGATTTTTTTAAAGTTGTCTTGTATGTAGAAAGCCACACTAGATGACTAACACACCAGTAGCAATGATAATTTAAAAAAAGAAGGCACACATCTATATCTCCCCTTTCCTGAAACAAAAGTAAATGACCTTGTGTGGTATTTTGCAATGCACTTCATTAAATTCAACAGACATTTTGATTGTCATTGCTTTTAATCTCCTGATCATAAAAAGTCTTGGATATAGGTTGACACACAACCTTTATCTTGCAGTTTTCTCTTTGATAATGTACTTATATTTTTCCATCTTCTTTGCCAATCTCGATTTTTGAAGCATGTGTTTCTGAGTTGTACCCCATATTCATACTAGAAGAGCAATATGCTATTTGGTATTCATACTTTATGATAATTAGATGTCCAGATTTTTAGTTGGATGTACCTGCTTTTCAAGGGTCGTTGTTCATATTCTCAGTGGCTGCATGTTCAGAGATATGGAGACACCTGTCACTATACTACTCTACATACAGTGCTGAAAGAAGGTGTAACAAAAATAAGGAGGCTAGTTCTGTCTTTATCATGCACTGAGGAATAACTTCATCAGATAGGCTGAATTTTGACTAAGGGCACTTCCATTTGGTGAGGGCTTATTTAGTGTTTTTTTGCAAACTGTGGGTACATATGTTTATACTAGGGAGTTGATGCTGTAGTGCATTAACATCATATTCACCGAAATTAACACCACTTGTTCCCTTTACCAACAATGGCCTGAGAAGACAGCCTGATGATTAGCCTACAGATCCTCATTTACTCATCTAGGTTGATTTTAAAGTGAATTTGGGAGCTAGTTTGATTTACACTAATTGGGAGCTTATTTCTTAGATAGGGGATCCTTTGGGGAGGAATCTATTCCAGCAACAAATCCTATTAATATTCAGTGTAGATTTAGGTCCAAAGAGCAGGTATTGGAGGCTGATCAATACTGGATCTTTCAAAGCTCTGTAAGCCAAGCAGAGGTCACTGTAGAACAGCCTATAGGAAACTAAGCAAGATGACAAGGCTTTTAGACATTGTGCATGACTTAAACATCTAATCCCTTTGATTTTTGTGTTGAGAAGTTTTTTTCCAGGTTATGCAATATGTTTGGATAAGGACACATCAAAATGAATATTATATTCTATTATTTGCCTGATTAGGGAGGAATAAAGCAAACAATAACTTCCCTGAACTAAGAGGATTAGTTGGGAGAGTTTTAAAAATTTCCTGACAACATTTAATACACAGCTGTCAGAAGTACATTCACTGTCCATAAACATGCCTAGATCTCTAATACTAATCCACAGCCCCATGAACTAAAGGAACAAAATCTTAACTCCACCCATGACAACATAATCCCATGTTCAGTTAGCAACACAGATAATAAAGGGACCTGGAGGGAGATGAATGGGAACAAGTCTCTGATGTTGGCTCATCCATCCTGAAAGAGCATTGTGGCTTGGCTCCTTGTTTTGACAACACCTGCAAGAGCACAGGTGTTTTACCTATAACAGTAAGTCTGGTGTTCAAATGTTGCAAGTAGTGTGCTATTTGGCCAAGGGAAATGGCATGAGATGTAGCACATATTTGCCTTCTGGTAACAATACAGTATATCAAGCAAGCAGCAATAGGTAGGGATTAGGAGCATAGACAAAAATGTCTATCCTCCAAGTATATGATGCACAATTCTCAGCAGCAAACATTTGCATCACAACGAAACAAATGGGCCAGCAGGCTTTCAAACCTAGAAGAAATGAATGGGTCCATTGGATGCTCATGAAGGAGCCTTAATGGTAATATAGAGGACTGGGCTCAATAAAAAGATCTTTAATAATGGTGCCTGCTTTCAGGGAGAGTATAATATATATATAGTAGGCACAAGTGTGTTTTGTTTTTCCCAAATATGTCAGTGTTGCTATTTTTTTCATCAAGCTTGAGGTTATGGTCATCATACCAAGTTCTATTACTGACTAGTTCTCTTGTAGAATATAGAACTAGCTGTAGAGTTAATGACAACACTGGGTTTGCAGTTAGCAGCAAACTTTGTCAGCCATAGACCTTTGACATCAGCACATTGCAGAAGTATATATATCAATGATGTCAGGACCGATTATAGAAACCTGAGGGATACCACTCATGACAAACGTTTTAGAGAACAAAGCATCACCAACTCTCCCTTTGTAGGTTCTATCTGTGAGCCAGTTCATTATTATTATTTATTTATTTATTTATTTATTTATTTATTGGCATTTGATTACTGGGAAAAGTCTGATTGGGTAGAAGCCCATTTTCAGCATAGGCCCAGGGAGAAAAGCTCCAAATTATTATAAAACATATTAAAAACAATAATTTTGCAGTCTTCAAAAACAAAAACAAAACATCTGTAGTTTAAATAATTATAACAAATTAGGCATATTATAAAAATATTGGTTAAGAATTGATACAAACATTTAATATTTACAGACATTTTTGACAGTTTGTAGAGAAATTAAAGATAAGTTTGTCTAATACAAATAGGAACTGTAGTATGAGGTGATGGAAAAACAGGCTTACAGTATATTTAGAGAGAAAGTCAGGGAAGACAGTTAGCTATTAGAAAGGAAGTAAGTGAAGAAGAGAGAGAGTAAGGAGGTATAAGAAATTAAAAGATACTTGTTCATATTTAGAGATATAGTTTATCCTGGTTTTGAGCAAGAACAGAGCCAGAGTTTACCTAGGAAGTTTTTCGGAGTGGTTTTGAAAAATGGGAGGGAGAGTATAGACCTGATGGATACAAGTAAGGAGTTCCAGGCCTTAGTAACCTTGTACAAGTACAGACAATCCCCCGGATTTACTATCCTTCTGTGCAGGACTAACTTAGTCCTGCATGGAAGCAGCCATTTAGTAGCATGACGGCAGCGCACCATGCATATTAATGAAGGCATGCTGCCTGAGCTCTTAATCTTACATGGAGAGTGTAAGAGTGCAGGGGGTGTGTCTGAGAGCAGAGCTCTCAGAATATACATGCCCCTGCAATGAAGAATAGCAGACAAGTCCAAAAAGAATGAGCGAGACTGCTCGTAGGTGTATGCATACCCCCAGCAACATCTCCCCATGTGTACAAGAGCAATAGTTAAAACAACAAATATAAAGATTTTTTTATGAAACAGATGAACTTTAACCATAGGTGCATGGGTTTTCCCATCGCTTAGCTACAGTTAATGCAGCTTAAATGGCACAAGAGATAAAAGCAAGATATATGCAAATGAAGCAGTACAGCAATAGTGTAGTGGGCAGAGCATTCGCCTTATGAGCAGTCATTCCCAGTTCATGTCCCACTGCAGCACATTCCATTTTCCATGTCAAATCACTTTATATGACCAATATTTTCAGTTGCAGACCTTACAAAATACCATATATTTGTAAACTAGAGTACTTAGATGTGAGGTGTCAGTATCATAATATTGCAATGTCCATAGATAGTCACATGTGCCCCATAAAGTATATGTACACAGGAATCAGGGATACAAATGCAAGGTAAAATGTGTAATAAATGATAACTCCATACAGCTTCCAAATCCCCCACCTTCCCAAGAACCATTAGACATTATTGTCTAAATTAGTGCAGTGGTAAGCGGGAGTAAGCACTAGTAAGCAAGTGTAAGCATAATTAAGCAGTAGTAAGTGGGAGTAAGCATATATAAGAACTATGAAGTGGGTTTAAGCCTGTTTGCATGGGGGTAAGCAATGCACACACAGATTAAGCAATATTGAAGCTAACTCTCTGTAGGCATATGCAACCGGAGATTAGCAATGCTTACCTTTGTGCAAACCAGAACAAACCCACTTACAAGCGCTTAAAAGTGCCTTAATCACTCTGTATGCAACAGCTGGTGTTCTGGCCAGAAACAAAATAAACAGCCTTTGCAAGTCTTGAACCCAGGATCCTGTCCAGTATAACCACAGCAGTTTACCACTAAGCCATCACAGCAATACATAAAATTAATAAAATCAAACTGAACATGTGAAAGTAATCTATATATAGTCTTATGTTCTATAACCTACTACATAACATAAATATGTGAAATGGAGTATTGCAGTAAGCCCAGATGTGAGGTGTAATTGTAATAAAGTGCTGAAGTCCCCTAATAAACACAAGGACCCCATACAGTCTACGTACACATGAATCATGGATACCAGACATATATATATAACATGTAATGAATAATAAATCAATGCCAAAAAGCAAATATAATGCAAAGTAAAGATTAAGCAACGCTAAGCATTGCACAAGCCAGCTTAGTAGGTGTAAGCAATATGTAGGCCAGCTAACTCAAGTTGCCTATTTGTATACCCCTTTAAACAATGCCAGTCTTAGGTAAGCAGGTTTGCCCATAGCTCAGCCTTTTCAGAAATGTCCAGTCATGGCAAAGTGTGGGAAATCGGCCCTATTTAAACCCAACAGGTGAGAATACATCTAATAACTGGTTGTAGCTTCCCCTTGCAGGCACCGTGTCTGGAATGGGAGAGGGAGTGCACTTTTGGGCACAGTGCTGGGACATCCATGAGTCCAGAGTCATGGCAGAACTCCTTGTCAAAGACCATGAGCAAAGATTGGTGCAGGGCAGTACCAGGGTTCCCAATACAAAGCAGAAGCCTGGACTGTCTCTCCAGTGACCTCACCAGTGCCACTTGCATACCCTAAACTGATGAGCAGATCAGGTATCACTATGCCGACCTGAAGCGACGAAAGGGGGATCACTTGGATCAGTGGATCCAAGTGGCTAGGGTGACAGGGAAGGTCCCAGTAGTGTGTATGTATCGCTGCACTACCTGTTTAATAATTGCCAGCTCATGTATATTATGTGAAGGTATGGCTAAATATTCCTCTTATGTCCTTCACAGCGGCAAGTGAGTGGGCTGTAAACTAGGAGGCCCATGAATGTCGCTTGGAGAGGTTGCGATGTGAGGCAGGTTAGTAATACTCTTGCATGTACTGTCATAGGAAATAAATATAACAGTATTAGTTAATTGACTGTATAAAACATGTATTGTTTAAGGCAAGTACTGCATACACCAGAGAATATGGCAGGAAGAGTCTCATATAGGTTGTATGCAAATAAAAGCATAATAGCCTGACAATGAAGGTCTAACTACTATACTGCATGTGTTTACTCTGGTATCATATGGTAATGTAGATCTGCAATCACGTAATAGTACTGTTGTATTAAGCACTGTTACCCACAATGTGCAACATAAATAAAAAATGTGTAGGAATGTCTGTATATGACTGGTGTAATCCCCAGAGGTTAGCTAGTACAACTGAGAGAGACATAGACAGAAAACAGTAAAAAGACAGACAACAAAATCCAAATAGCACATACAACTGAGACATGAACTGTTGCATTTTTAGCACACACAGCCATGGTTAGAATCCAGGGAGTGGTAGTAGTCTGCATACAAAATCATACCCCACAACTGTACAGATACGTCCAGAATGTCCAGTAAATTGGCCCGTATTTGCTGCCTGTCACTGTGTCCCCCTGGGAAATCAGTGGGATAATCCCAGATGTATAGGTTCATAGGTAGGTACTAGGCTATCTGCCCAAGGGCATTTATAAGCCTAGCCAGAGTGTGTCAGCTTTCTCCACTCCATTGATAAATTAACTGAGCCTCTGTCAAGAAGAGCCAATGAAGTGATCCCAGGGGTGTATTTTTTGTTACCCATCCACTCGTCAAGGTTTCTCTTGAAGAGTGTTAGTGAGGGGCTCTGCCTAATGTAGTTAAGAATTTTGTTCCAAAGCATGGGGAGTCTCTGTGACAGGAATCTATCCCTCCAGCATGTTCTATTTATTGTTGTAGTGAGGTTTAGCTCACTAAAGTGCAGATGGGAATATAGGCTGCAAACCAGAAATACAACTGATTGTCACACATCTATAAGAACAAACCTGTCACTCTAGCAACTCCCCAAACTGTTATGATAGTAATAAGCCAAGTATGTCCCATCTACACTCCCATATTGTCAAGCTGTGACCACAGTGTGTACAGTAACAGAGTGAGATGTAAGTGCATAATACTAATGTGAAATCTTGTACTTTGTGTGGCAACATTCAGGTAGTACTAACAAGCATTGCTTCCAGAGGTCCATCAGATACGAACACTGTGCCCAGAAATAAAAGAGTGATACCCTGTAGTGGTACTGTTTGCTTTGGTATTGTATGGCATTGCTAGTGTTGCAGTTGCTCTGAATAATAAGGTATTACTCATCACTGTCACCCACACTGTGCTACATAGTCTAACTGTCTAGGAAATCATTGTAAGTCACTAAAGGTTGAAGAGGCAATAGTCTACATATGTCTTGGTTCACCTGCATGTGGTCAAGACATGGCCAGAGTCCATGCAGAAAGAGATGGGCAGGTATGTGCATAACATCAACCTGGAATCTGGGAGTATGTGTAGAAACAGTTAGTGTTAACAAACAATTCCTCCACAGGTATACCAGGTAAGAGGTGTATACTGCAGGTAAAACCAGTTAATGTATATAGTTGTCGACAGCCATATCACTGCCCAAACTAAGGCAATAAGGTAGTGTAGTAATACTTGTAAGATACAGATAACAGCACTGACTAGGAAAGTAATGCAAACTACAGGAATATACTAGTTAATTGACATCTTCCCCCCCTCCCACCATATCTCCAACAATAAACTAAATGCCCAACTCAATTGGTACGTGATGACTTCCCTGTAATGTTGGGACATATGTCCTATTGTTTGATAATTATTTAAATCTGTTTCTATGCATGTGCTATGTTGAAATACTCCAACATTGGTGGCATGATGCCATCAATGTACCTGCATGCTGTTATTATTACCACTGTGGTCCCATATATGCATGTGTTCTGTTTGCTATGTAACTGTTCCATATCTGGTGTCTGGGTTAATGGGAATATCTATGCATGCTGTTATACCTAATCCTGGAATGTGTTGACTATTACTAACCCACATATGGTAATAAAACATAAACACAATAGCATGCATGGGAATACGGGTCCCAGTGGACCCACCTGTCCCACCTCAGCTTGCCGTGGCACCAGGCACCAGCACGTTCGGGGCCCAACCCAGGACCTCCTCGTCCATTGGTCCTGCACCACCTTTGGGTGGAACTGCCTCAGGGGATGGGGCTCTCAACCCCCAGGAGCAGGCGTGGACAGGAACCTGTCACACATCGCCACGTCCGGGTCATGGTGCATAGCGAGCTCTGAAGGGAGGTCGGAGATCTGCTACGCAAGCTCGAGGGCCGCGTGTCATGACTAGCGGGTCGGACTGGCTCTCCGACTCAGCCACCAGCACAGCCACCTTCAGGGCTGTGAAAGTGCAGTGATGACTGCCCATGGGTGGTGACCTCAGTCCCACTGTTTCCACTAGGGGGCTCATGGGCTTCCGATTTCCCAACACCCCTCCCCATCAAGGTGTTTACCCCCCACATGTGTCATATACTGCCCCTGTATACATCTTATCTGTCTTGTCTGTTAACCTACCCAACCTACCTTCCCAAATATACCAACTATCCCTCCCAAACATCCCACTATCACCTGAAAAAAAAAAAGGGAAATCTGTTCCCCAAAAAAAATCACGCCCCGTACATAGCTGTCCATTTCACACCAGTCCACTGGACACATGTAATCTGGTCTAACTGGCATCACAACATATTATTGTTGACCTCACCTCTCTCAGAGGTTTGAGTGTCCAAATCTACCTCCAAATTCAGTGCATATGTACAGCTGTTCCTGTAGGGGCAGCTATGGACCTTCCCTACACCCTTGCTGCACATCCATAGCTATTTTCCCAACTGTCTTTCCCTCTTTTTGCCCCTTTTTCACCACTTTCCTATCAACCCTTTTTTCTTTTCTTTTAAAGAAATTAGCACGGGGGTAAGCAGGAGTAAGCACTTTTAAGCAGCAGTAAGCGGGTTTAAGTCTGTTTGTGTGGGGGTAAGCAATGCCTATACAGGTTAAGCAATTGAGAAGCTAAATCAGTATAAGAAATTGTAATCGGAAGTTAGCAGTGCTTACCTCTGCACATCCCCGTGCAAACCCGCTTGCAACTGCTTAAAAGTGCCTTAATCACTCTGTATCCAACAGCCCTTGTTCTGCACAGAAACAAAATAAACAGCCTCTGCAAGGCTCAAACCCAGGACACTGCACGCCATAGTGATTTACCACTAAGCCATGCCAAATACACATAGCCCTGATGTTTTCACAAACATATCATCCAGCACAGTCATTCAACCATACAGGAAATGTATTTAAACATGTAGATGCATGTGTCTGTATATATATTTATATCTAAATAGATATAACATATCTATATATGTATATATATATATATAAATATATATACACACACACATATATATGTATGTATATATATATATATATATATATATATATATATATATATATATACACATATGCATGCATCTGTAGATATATATGTCTACATCTATATGTATATATATATATATATATATATATATATATATATATATATATATATATATATATATATATATATATATATATATATGTGTGTGTGTGTGTGTAAGCATAAATATATATCTATATATGTATATACAGACATATGTCTATAGATATATAAGAGAACATAACAAAAACATGTATGTCCACATGCACTGTTAATGGTGGTGAGGGGGCCCAAACAACATACGTCTTATATGTATAGATACCCCCCCCCACACAGTCAAACACATCTGGCCTGCAATACAATACCAACTGTTACAAATGCCATAACCAGGACCTGACACAACATGGGCACAAGATGTCAACAGTACTCCATCCCACATGTACGATGTCAGGCTGGTATAAGTGACATGTCATGCAGTACATTTTGGCTACCATAGGGAATGTACAATGTGGAAGAAATCTACATTCCTAAGATACATATACACAGACACATATATGCAGATACACACACACACACACACACACATATATATATATATATATATATATATATATATATATGACCAAAATCCAAACCCAACCAGAACGTAGAGTAAAAATAGAAAAAACGATCCCAGAGCTGCTGACGAATGAATATGAATACAAACGGTCAAATGCAAGTGCAAGAAATATACCACATATGCGAGCAATGTTGTAAGGACATAAATCCAAAACGATAATCCAGATGACAAATTCGGTAATAAAAACAGATTTATTAGAACAGAGACTAAAAACGTAAGCGCTTTCACTATTTAAAATAGCTTCCTCAGACGTTGTAGTTTAAAACACATTTAACTCAATATATAAAGCTCAAACTCACATCTCTCGATGCTCAGGAACAACGTCATTTCCTCATTACAAGATAATTTTCATACAAATTACAAATCATGTATTATTAAGATCCCCTATTATAGACACGATATGAATTAATAAAAGTAAGATTGAAATGCATAGTTGTATGTGCATCTTATAAAAATGTACTGCCAAATTAGCGTTGCGGCATTTATAGTGAGTTACATCAGTATTGCAAAAACAACATTTGACTCACAACTAGTACTGAACAGCATTAATCAATACTGTCCAGTACATCTCAGCATCATGTGCGTAACAAAGTGTAAGCTATGTGCAACAAGACTAAAACAGAACAACATCGCTCATTGTTGTCCACTATGACATCAATATAACAGGAACAACTTGTGGTTCACAGTTAATAGTAATTAACATCACTCGCTATTGTCCGATAGGTTTCAGCAGCATGTACATGAAAAACATCACCTATTACTGTCCACTGAACTTCAGCGGCAAATACATAGCGGGATGCAAACATTGTGGAACAGGACGATATAACAAGAAGTCATGCCGCGAACTTTATAGTATGCCATTGATTTCACAAAATATTCAACAAACATATGATTCATGCATTAAAGTCTCAAGGTAACTAGTGTAAGATTACAAGTGCTTCAGATCCTATCGGGCATATAGCTAATGCTGCAGATTGTATGATAGAAAATAGATGATACAGTTATTCGCCCTAACTCTTCTGTATGGTTCAAGCATCCTTAATCATTAATGTGACAGTGCTGAATCTAAACATACAGTAAATAACTAGCATAATTACTAGCTATATAATGCTTATAATGCATCGAGTCAAAACGTTGATGCTGCTTGTCGATCTTGTCTGTCTATATATAGGTGGAATTAATATGTTATCCCAAATCAAATATTCTAAACAATATTGTTCTAACAAGCAATATATTGTAGTTGATCAAATTGAATATCACTACAAATATTAAATACAAAATTATATATATGTTGTTATTTTTATGTATATTATATTATATATTTTACTAGTATATGCTATGATATTTAATGGTCAAGGCTACAGATTTTGATCATATCCAGTTGTGTACATACTTCAAACAGAAGTTGGTCTATAGAGTGTGAATAGTTATAATTGCTAGTGGAACCAAGTTTATACGGGTTCCCTATACAGTGTCATGACTGGCAACTAGAACCATGAGTGTAACGTCTATAGGGGCCTAGATTTAAGTACGGGTTTCAAAGACAGTGTCTCATTCAGGCCAAGGCACCTATGTGCACCCAGTCTGAAGATCCACTTAAGTTCAAACTCCTCCGTAATGTTAACTATGTCTCCTGCCTTAACTGTAGGATTTATAACTTGTAAAACCTGGAACAGAAATGTGTGATCATTGCCAAATGTAAGCATATGTTTGGAAATGGCACTGTATGTTTCCCCTCTCCCATAGGCATACAAATGATCACAAATTCTTTCCCTGATGGTTCTGTTGGTTTTTCCAACATAAAATGAGAAACAAATTCGGCAATAAGCCACGTAGACTACATTCTTGGTATAACAACTAGAGCTGTGATATAATTCCCAGAGTTTCCCAACATTTGGACACCTGAAAAATCTGGAACTGTCGATATATGCACACTGGGCGCAGGTATATTTTTAAGAACAGTAGCAACTTAAAACAACTGTTGTGCTACCCGAGGTTATGTGACAATAGGCCTAATGACATTCTGCCATGGCAGAAGGGCACAAGGAAGTGTGGATCCTGCGCCCAGTGTGCATATATCGACAGTTCCAGATTTTTCAGGTGTCCAAATGATGGGAAACTCTGGGAATTATATCACAGCTCATGGTTCTAGTTGTCAGTCATGAATATTGTTTAGAATATTTGATTTGGGATAACATATTAATTCCACCTATATATAGACAGACAAGATCGACAAGCAGCATCAACGTTTTGACTCGATGCATTATAAGCATTATATAGCTAGTAATTATGCTAGTTATTTACTGTATGTTTAGATTCAGCACTGTCACATTAATGATTAAGGATGCTTGAACCATACAGAAGAGTTAGGGCGAATAACTGTATCATCTATTTTCTATCATACAATCTGCAGCATTAGCTATATGCCCGATAGGATCTGAAGCACTTGTAATCTTACACTAGTTACCTTGAGACTTTAATGCATGAATCATATGTTTGTTGAATATTTTGTGAAATCAATGGCATACTATAAAGTTCGCGGCATGACTTCTTGTTATATCGTCCTGTTCCACAATGTTTGCATCCTGCTATGTATTTGCCGCTGAAGTTCAGTGGACAGTAATAGGTGATGTTTTTCATGTACATGCTGCTGAAACCTATCAGATAATAGCGAGTGATGTTAATTACTATTAACTGTGAACCACAAGTTGTTCCTGTTATATTGATATCATAGTGGACAACAATGAGCGATGTTGTTCTGTTTTAGTCTTGTTGCACATAGCTTACACTTTGTTACGCACATGATGCTGAGATGTACTGGACAGTATTGATTAATGCTGTTCAGTACTAGTTGTGAGTCAAATGTTGTTTTTGCAATACTGATGTAACTCACTATAAATGCCGCAACGCTAATTTGGCAGTACATTTTATAAGATGCACATACAACTATGCATTTCAATCTTACTTTTATTAATTCATATCGTGTCTATAATAGGGGATCTTAATAATACATGATTTGTAATTTGTATGAAAATTATCTTGTAATGAGGAAATGACGTTGTTCCTGAGCATCGAGAGATGTGAGTTTGAGCTTTATATATTGAGTTAAATGTGTTTTAAACTACAACGTCTGAGGAAGCTATTTTAAATAGTGAAAGTGCTTACGTTTTTAGTCTCTGTTCTAATAAATCTGTTTTTATTACCGAATTTGTCATCTGGATTATCGTTTTGGATTTATGTCCTTACAACATTGCTCGCATATGTGGTATATTTCTTGCACTTGCATTTGACCGTTTGTATTCATATATATATATATATATATATATATATATATATATATATATATATATATATATATATATATACATATGTGTAACTACACATACACACACAGAGATATGTATAGGAAGATACATATGTAGAAGGTGCACACAATACGGAATACCCACTATGCCTACAGTTGCCACCTTACCAACTGGACACTGTATGAGCCACCCATACAAATGACAATTGCTGCCTGTAACATATACCCACATTGAGATCAAAGGATATAACACCACACACAGGTTTGCATACATGGGAAAGCTTTATTTGTGTGCTATTAGAGTTGTATATGCCGTGCCATATAGCTATTTAGACTCTGACATACATATAAACAGACTAATGCTACTGTGAAACAGTTATATTAATACAGTAGTCTGGAAAGGTTTGCATATGTTGCTGTCCAGGCCGAGGCCTTCAAGTAGTACAATAGTAAAGACAGACTGGACCACAGGATAAAAATCAATCAGCAGTAAGTAATGCAGATGTATAGTCCAGCAGCATCTATTTACACTCTGTACACAGTCCCTAGGGAGTAAGGACCTCAGTTGACACAATGGGATGTATCTGTTACATAACAAGGCATAACTGACACCACCACAATCACACTGACAAACAGAACAGTCTGCATGGCAGGAAGCAGTAGGCCTGCATTTACCCAATGTGCATTGTATGGTAATGTACATCCAGATACCTTAAGGCAGCTTACCCCTGATACCCCCTAGGGCCGATAGCCTAGTACCAACCTACGAACCTATAAATATTGTGGGAAGAAATATCCAGGGAATTGTTATGGCTAGGCTTGTATAGGCCCTAGGGCCTATAGCCTAGTACCAACATGTGAACCTATAAATATTGTGGGAAGAAATATCCAAGGAATTGTTTTGGCTAGGCTTGTATAGGCCCTAGGGCTGATAGCCTAGTACCAACCTATGAACCTATGAACCTATGTTGTAACAGTCTATGTTAGTTATGGTGCATCCCCCCCCATAGGCTGGCATACAGGGCCATATACCACTGTTACATAAACTGGCCTCTGGAGTGCATAAGGGCACACATGTATTGTGTAAATGAAGGCTGCACATATATGGACCCAACCTCACAATATGTGTGGGGGCCACAACAGCAGTGGAATGATGGCAGGAATGGCAGCATGACATATTCACAACCCACTACATAACAACCCCTGACAGCATGTCATATGGACAAAGTCTAGTATGTAGGTGGAGGTCAGAGGCTGGAACACAGGCACATACGTGAAATACTGTTGTCATACACTAAGCAAGTCACTGGTGTTACAAGATAGGCTGCAACATACCCTTAGTCAGGCATATGAAGTTAGAAACATAAATTGATGTAGCCATGTATTGATAGCACTCAACACACACACACACTGCCAGTGATATATCTGACACAAGATCTGTATGGTGGACAGATAAAACATAACAGGCACACCTCTGGCCATCAAGTGGATAGGCTGACAGTTGAAAGCTATGCAGACAGACTGCATTCCATGTTAAACTAGTATGTACACACAAAACCTGTAACACCAGTGCTATGCAATGCATACAACAAGACTACTCACACTATGTCTGTATTTGTGGAACCTCATACAAATATGTAGCTGGTCTGAGTGAGCAAGTTCCCTTGTAAGAGGTATTGCTACCTGCTGTCTGTAACACTGCTGCCCACACACAGGAAGGATTTCCACCATACAGGAAAGGTAAAGGGACCACACCCACATGATGTAGGGATTTATAGTAGTGGGTTGCCATGACAGTGGTAATTTGACGTACTACACAGAATTCTGCATGCAGGTAGCAAGTGAAGGACACAGATTGGTGTAGAGGCCATCACCTGATCATGTGCATCACCTAAAAAAGCCAAGCTGCAATCTATCCAAAGCAGCTCAATCCATTTACTGGAGAGAGACTGAGATAGAGAGAAAGAGAGAGAGCAAGAGTGAAAGGCAAAAAAAAAAAAAAACAGAAAAGAAAAAACATCCATCCAGCAAACTATCCAGGAGAGACATCATTCCCACAACAGGTATGTGAAGTATATATGCATGTAACTGACTGTAGTACTTGGTCCATAATAATGGGATAGATGATGTAGAATGATTATATATGTGCCATCAGGTGTTGTTGTAATGATGTTGTTCAGCTGAACAACTGCTAAGGACAATAGAGTCTGTCCCTGTGGGTAGTGGGCCATACCTGTCAACTGTGCAGAGCAGCACTGACTGATAAGATGTAAGCCATCATAGTGTGTGTTGTGTAATGAGAAGCATGTATATTACTGTGGCCAATAGCTGGTGGTGGAAGTAATGCCATAATGATGGACACGTGGGTTCCACAGCCCACCACTTGCAGAATATTCAGGGTAACCTGTATTGTAGCATGCTGGAATGCCATAGGTATGTAATAGGGTTTCCTGCAATCTGGCCCTACATATAGCCCCCTAATGTCAGGCTGTGTCCATATGTGGTACCTGTCTGTGTTGTAGCAAGACAGAACAGTGCAGCTGTGCAGGAAGGTGTTGTGAGAGTGTGGACGTGATGTCTGAATGTACCCCATATATAGGTATGTATATGTGTACATTTATATATATATATATATATATATATATATATATATATATATATATACATATGTACATGTATGTCCACAAATATACATATACCCATGTGTAGACATATATATATAAACACATATATACAACATCATATATATCTACACATATATAGATATATATATACAAACACACACACAAACATATATGTATGTAAATACATGTCCCCTGTATTACCACCACAGTACTGCATGCTATGTGTGAGGGAGCAGCACACAAAGCAATACACACAGATATCTACAGCTGTCAGTGTGTGCAACATGGATGGGTATGTCACATGTAAACCCCTTGTTGGGACCACATTGCCCTTGTCTCTGAAGTATGGAATTGGAATATGGGGAAGTATGGAAGGTATAGTTGTGGAGGTGGTCAGGGTTGGTAGATATAGAGGAGAGCCTACAGGGGTGGTATATGACACATGTGATGGTTAAACACCCTGGATGGTGTGTGTGGTCTGTGATGTGGAGAAAGAGATTGTGGCCCCAATATGGACACAATGGGAACAAGCCTCCCACCCACTGCTACTCACAACAGCAGTCCACATCCCAAAGGTGCCTGGCCTGTAGGCTGAGCAGGAGGAGCATGTGAACCCTGTAAATGTGTACTGGGTGCCTCAAGGTGATGTAGCACATCCCACATGTGTCTGTAGAGCCCTCTATGGAAGAGACTCTGGACCTGACTTCGGGGGACAAGATCGTGTCTGTGTGTGCCCCCAGGGGGGGAACAACATCCCCTGAGTTGGTTCCACCTAAAGGTATTGCTGGACCAGTACATGAGGAGACCCCAGGGTGGGTCCCACATGTAATGTGGCCTGGTAATATGGGCAGATTAATTTGGAGAGGTTGTTCTGCTGGCCAATAGTCCATAAACATGCTATTGTGTCACTGTTATAGAACATATGTGGGTAGTAATAGTCTACGCAATCCTGGAACATGTCCAACAGCATGCGTAGATATCCCCAATAAAACAGAATGTCAGATGTGCAGCAATCACATAGCAAGCATACCACAGGCATATATGGAACCATAGTTGCCCTGGCAATGGCATGCAGGTGAATAGTCTGTAACATGCCATTAATGATAATGTCCACACAGGGAACATGGCTGCAAACACATCGCACAAAGTGTGGTACAATACAATATCTGTCCCACTGGTAGGTAAGCTGTAGCCATACCTATTGAGTTGTGTGTACAGTTTGCTGTCACTGATATGATGGGGGCGTGACAGTGATGTGTATTAAGAACTGTGGTAACCTCGCTGTATGACTTGCTCACACCTGTTTCCATCTTTATGTCTTTCAGGCAAGATGTCACATGGAAGGCTCCTGGCTTACTCAGCTGCTGAGAATGACATTGCGGTAAACTACTTAATCCAGCACTACCCTGTCTTGTTTGGCCAGGCTGCCCATGAGCAGCAGGAGTGGACCTTCCTGTGGAATGACCTAGTCCACAGGTTCAATGATGTCAGACTGCACAACTGCAGTTAAGAGCAGGTCTGTCATCATTGTTCTGACCTGCTTTGCGATGTCCATCTGCGTGCTGCTGCAGTATGAGGGGATCACCTCACAACAGGGAGGGGCCAGTCCATTCATCCCCCCATGATACGTGTTGAGGAGCTCCTAGCCAGCCTTGTGGCACCTGCCCGTCCTCATAGCCAACAACTACTGGACACCATTGTGGAGGTGGGTGCTACCCACACACCAGCTGAGGAGCATGCAGGTAAGGCCACAGGGCACATCAGTAGACCACTGTTGCGTATGCATCCGCATCTGTACAGGAAGATCATGCATGTCTGGCATGTCATAGATAGAGTTTGTTGCTGCATAGTAGTGATAAACAGATGTGCATACGTGGTAGTATTGTGGAACTGTACTGTTGATGTATTGTAATGCTGCACCCAACCTGTAGCAATGCCAAAGGTGTGGCCACTAACTTTGCATCTCTCACCCTCTAAGGTAGGTCCCTCTGGTATACCACCAAGGCAGCACCCTGTAGCTGGTGAGTACGGTTTATGTTGATGCTTGCCAATACATGTAATGGCTATGGTATATCCCATGCACACATCTAACACACCTACCCAGAATGCATGCTGTGATAACAGGGAGTAAGATAATGGTGGGAGACATGGCCTACAGTAGGGACATGTTTGAAACATCACCCGTATACAGTACAACACTAGTGTATATACCAGTAGTACAATGGCAACTGTTGCAGAGTTACACTATGGCATAAAGTATTACTGTGGTCCACATTATCAGCTAGCACTATGCTGTAACATGTGGTGTTCAGTGTATGGGACACTGCAGACTAACACATGTGTAGGCCTTACTTGTCAACCATCTGAAAAAAGGCTGACGGTGGGGGGGGTGTCAGCATGACACACCAGTGCACTGCAGCAGGGATCCTAAGGATGCTAAGAATGGCTGTATCTGCACACAGCCAGGTTCAGGAACTGTGGCAGACATAACCCTACCCCCACAGCAATAGTGACGACAGTGTGTGAACACCAGAGGATGTGCACATCAGTAGACCTTGCAATCATGCAGATTAAGGAGACATGTGTAGGGCAGACTGAACATACACTGGCAAATGCAGATGGCCCATGCTAGCATACCCCTGCCAGGCGTAGTGACTGCTGTAGTACACATAACAATAGGTGCAACAAACTGTCATGATAAGGGTGTGCACACATATGCACACACATAGTGTATCCATCGTGGTCAGCATCCACACACCTAACACATTCTATAGACACTGCATGTGAATGTACAGGACATATGTCACATATCGGGCTCATGTACTGTTAATATATGCGGTGATGTGGTCCCATGGCAGATCAAGGAAGAGTGTGCCATATCAATAAAGGTGTGTACACTCCCCATAGCCATGGTATGCTCTGACAGTTGTCAGTGTAATAGTATTGGATTGGTCATACATGCTCTGCTGAAGTTGAGAGCTGTAAACCAGACATCAGCCATTCACAAATGACATCTGTCCACATATCATCCCAGGTATGTGTTGCTGAAAAACATAGGGGCTGTGAGCATTAAAGCTGACATAACTGACACAGTACTACACATTCAGCAATAGGTTGTACACCTGTGAGGTGTGGTGCACAGCACATGGCAGGGTGCAGAATAGGTGCACAGCAATACTGTGTACATGGGTGCAATGGTATCCATGGGAAGGGGCATCACCTAGTAACACAGCACATGCATCACACACATGTATTCTGTTGCTAGCATGGATTGACTATAGCTGCACTGCATGCTGTTGTGTACCATATGTTATGCATGTTGACAGATGGGTAATAGGAGGACGGTGTGTACTATCATTGTGCAAACTCACCTGTATGTATGTGTGTGTGTGTGTTTGTGTGTGTGTGTGTGTGTGTGTGTCGGTGGGTGGCTATTTTGTCTGTAGGGTCACTCTGGTGAAGTGGAGGGAGGTTGATGCATGTAGGATGCATGTGTGCATGTTTGTGTGTTTGTGTGGGTGTCCATGTATGCAATGTGTGATTGTGGGGTTGTTCATACAGCAGTACTTCCCTTTGGGATCGTGCAGTACATGGACATGGACTGAAACATGACACACCAGGAATACTTGTCATGTATGTAATCACAGGACAGCTGATAGTATAATAAGGTCTGTAGCATGGAACAGGTATTGGGAGGAAAGGTAGACACCAGGTATACCCTGAATATCGCATTCATCAGAGAGGTGACTGACAGCCCACATATGCAGCACTACAGATGCATTGGGGAATTACTAGACAACACCAGGGAGTGTATCCATATATTACAGTTGTGACATGATAGGCTGAATGAGCAGTATATCTGGCATGTACTGAGAAATACATACACTGACACTCTGGTGTGTGATATTATGGAGTGAACATAGTAGCCCCATCACATATAGGGGCCATGCTCATGTTGTTCGGAAATACACAGGGTGAACACTGAATGACAGCAGTGAGGCCAAGTAAAACCTTTCCACTCAGGCCAGGGAGGTAATAGAGTAACTTGTCTTGTGTTGTGATCACTTGTCTAGGCATTTAGAGGAATGATATGTTAATGAATGGTATTAATGAGTGTATGTTACTAAGTGTGATGCAGGATGGAGAATGGATGGGAATATACGTGGGACTGTCTGTAAAGTCACAGACAGGTAGGTATTAAGGTGGTGTGTCTGTGTGTGTGTGTGTGTGTGTGTGTGTGTGTGTGTGTGTGTGTGTGTGTGTGCGTGTGTGCATGTGTGAGTGTGTGTGTACTGTTATGCAATGCTGTACAGGTCTTACAGTGCGTTTATTGTTTTCCCCCACAGGTGGCAAGGTGGATCAGGGTCCCTTCTGCATGCAATCTGATGGTGTCCATACAGACACCGAAGATGATGATATACTGTTGAGGCACAGGTGGGGTTCTCAGGGGCTGAAACAGCACCATCATTTGACATCCCTCTTTTAGCCACCCCAACCCCAAACACAGTTACAGTGCCTATACATACCCCATCACCAGTGGCCATAGCAAAGGGACAGCTGGCGTTTGGTGGCAGTGCACAGGAGAGTGTAGTAACCATGCCTACTGTGTCTTGTCAAAGCAGGCATAGCCGGATGTCCGGCAGGGCACCACATAGGCAGATGTCCCAATGTGCTTGTGGTAGGCCACTGGTCATCATGCCCCTGGCAGACACGCCACAACTGGTAGCACCAGGTGCATGTTTCAGGCTGTCATGGTGGCGCAGGCACGTATGGAACGTTACACCAGACTGGGCCTGAGGCTGCAGAGGGCTGCTCTCACATCTGCAAGAAACAACTTCCTTGAACTGTCTGGTGCCATCCTTGCTTATACTGAGCTCATGGATAGATGGTCTGGTGAGATGATGGCCCTCATCGACAGTGGTATGTCCATGCTTGAACATGTGGTGGGAGTACGGCGATGGCCGCTTGGATGTAGGCCAGGAACGCCAACAGCTGGCAGTCAACGTGGATGTGCTAGGACACCAAGGGGCTCCCATAGTGGCTGTACCAACCTCAGCACTGTGGGGGGGGGGCGCTGTCCACACCACACCACAGCAGGCCACGAGCATATGGTCCTGGCCAGTCCCAGAAGGGACCTGGTTCCAGCAGGTATCTGTCATCATCAGGGGAGAGAAACACATCGAGGCCTGTACCTGGATGTGCCATTGGAACCCCTGGTAGGCACAGTCCACATGTCTGTGGCCAGAGGCAGTGAACTGCACACCCTGCCAGGTATGGTCTGCAGCTATTCATAAACACTTGTGTAGGGAAGCCACATGACAGAACTGTGTGCATGCATACCCACACACTATATGAACACACCTAGGGCAACCTCATACCTACACACACCACATCACCATGCCCAGTTCACCTCATTACACCCCTCACCCATACACATGGTGTCAAATGTATGGCCCACCCTCGGCCTCTGGCAAACCAACAACACACCCTGTGCATATGATGATACCTGTGCCACATCCCTATCATCCATAACATCGATGCAGGGACAGGCTAATATGGTTCTGATGCACACGATGACTGTACTACAGTGTACCAAAGTACTGCAGTGTAACATGTTGTCTGGAGTAAAGTTTAATGCATACATATCAGGTAGTGTAGCCATCCAGCAATGACGCATTATAGATTTTAGTAACACTGGTTGATTGTGGTCTCCATAATGTTATCCATTTGTGTTGTAGGTGTACATGTGTCAGCACAAGGATGGTCTGCAGTCATATTCCACAACAGGGTATGGCACTGTGGTGACACCATGGCTGTGACATATCTGGGGTACAGTTGAACACATGTCACAGGTTTGTATAACAGTTATTGTCTGTGCCACATGGATAGGTGACCCACTGGGACGCTTATAATCTGCAACCTAATGTAGACCCATCCACATACACGCACACTCTTACTTGGCAACACTGGGACTAGACCCCTACCTAGGTATGTAATGCTACTGAAGTGTGTGGCTTTCATTGCACACACCACACAACGGTTTAGGGTGAGGTGTGTTCCAGGTTACATGTAACATGCAGAACATCCCCAGACATGTACAGTATGCTAATGGGAGATGTAATGGGTGTATATGGACAATACGTAGTGTAACATACCTTCATATATACATTAACAGACATATAACAGGCAGACACACGTCCGAGAGACCTGCAGCTATCACTGCTAACTAACTTGACCATGTATCCAATGTGTTACAGGTAGGCTGCACACAGCACATGCATAACTGGGCTGGATTGTGGTATCAGTTACCTGTATGGTTAATGGTGACATTGGTAACCATAAAGTGGTACATGGGACATATACCAGGTATACCTTGGTGTAATGACAGTGTACACAGCACCCACATCCCGCAGTGGATATTGTACTTCCTGAAACCCATGATGACACTCTGACATATCCACCATCACACATTGCCCATGACTGCAATATAACCCATTGCATATCCCAACAGTGGTACTACAGGGATATGCATCTAATGCACATGACATAGGTATAGTAGGGTGTTGCATTGTCATGCCTCACCTTTGGGCAGCAACAACACTATCTGTACTACTGTGTGGCAATGGGTAGTGTAATAGGAGTATGTGGCCTCGGAGTGCTGTATATATATGGTGATATACAGACATGCACACGTACACACACTTGCCAGAACTCAATGGGTATCCCATGCCTATCGACCCATTTTAACAACACTGTTGTTCTGGTATTGCAAGGCTCGTGTAGCCAGTATGGAGAGGAGCATAACAGGGTACATGTAATGGCCCATACAGCAGCAGCCACAACTGACTATGGCAATGGGTGCTGCGGTGGTTGTGAAGGCCTTCATGGAATTCCCAATTACAGATGTGCTAACACACAGACACTGCTATACTCAGTAATGCACACGTACACATGTCAGTACTGGGATGCATCGCTGCAGGTAATCATAGCTGTGTACCTAGCTATTGTCCATGGAGAGATGGGTTGTGTAGGGGATGTGTGTACAGTGGTATCCTGCCACCTGCCATGTGTCAGCAGACAATCTATCAACAGACACCTCTGTGCTGACCCCCAGGGTGAGAGTGACATGCATCAGCCAAACCTCTGAATGCCTCCTGCACATGGCCACTGAGGTGATCAAGTTGACATGTATGCAACATGTATTACAACACATGGTTAGTGTCTGTGATGGAGACCTGTACCCAATCATGTTCTGTTGACTGTGGTAGTGTAGTGGAGGTACCCATGGCATGTGGTGCTTACTGGGTGCTGTCTCCTATATGTGCCAGTTCTTACACAGCTGAACAGACATGTAAGTGTCAATCAAGCATAGGTGGCCTGTACATATCCTAGCTGGATACCTGCCATCTGTGCATCTGTACAGGGGCTGACAGTCATCAGCTTGGCAAGTAGCTATGCAGTAGGATGAATGCATTGACAGACATTTGACAACAATATGTATGCCATAACTACATGTTGGAAGCCCTCACTAACATGTGCTGTACAAACAGTAGTCTACAGTTACATTCCACATGTCGGATCATTATCCAGTAGGGGATATATACTTTGACACAGCTCACACACCAGGGATACAACAGGGAGGTCTCAGAGTCCAGCTATGCCTGCAGGTGTGCCTGCTGTCAGTACTACATTTAGCACTCTACTTGTGCCTGGGACAGCACTGTCCACAGTAGTACCACCATGATACACTACATGCCAGTGTGACAGCACATACCCTGGGCTACTACCCCTGTATGTAACACATTCACATGGATAACAGTGCTGTACAGGCATTATATAAGTCTGTGCCCAGACATGATACTCACACCCCTTGCTACTGTAATGACAGCACACAGGCACATGTATTGTACATCGCATTACATACACTTATTACAGATATCATTACCCTGCTATGTTATCAGACTGGGTGGTGTGAACTCGTTACCAGGGCTATGCCATGCTTAGCAGTTATTAACATTGCTCCAATATAACAGCTAAGCTGATTTGTGCAGTGGTAAGTGAAGCCTACACTGTGTAAGTGCCCGTACATTTACCTGTAGCTTAGCAGCACTTACCATCATGCAAACCCATGCAAAAGCACTTACAGCTGCTCAAAACTGCCTTAACCACTCTGTATCCGACAGCCCTTGTTCTAGCCAGCAACAAAATGAACAACCCTTGCAGGTCTTGAACCAGGACCTTGTACACTATAGTCACAACACTTAACCACTACACCATGACCCTGTGAATACAGCTGTTTTTTTTCCAATACATCTGTCAATACATATATTGATTAGTATTGAACAATTGCCTTTACTTACACAATTGTGTAGTACTTGTCATTAATATGACTGTTGCATCACATATGCTGTTTTACCATAATGTACACATATCAGATACATATGGTGAGATACATCTGGGAGGGTATACACAACCGTGAGGTTTACACATGACAGGAATATGGATGTATACATATAATATGTTGATATATGTCTACAGGTACATACACATGTATATTCATACATATGTCTGTATACACATCTGAATAGTACATCATATATATGGTCATGTGTAGATCTCTTTGTAGATATATATATATATATATATATATATATATATATATATATATATATTTATATATATATATATATATATATATATATATATATATAGATAGATATATGTGTATATATATAGCTATATACTTATGCACATCCTATGTGTACAGATATGCCTATTTATGAAGATATTAGAAAAATTTATTGACTCACAGCTTCTCAATCACCTCCTCACACACCACTTACTTACTCCTACCCAACATGGATTTCTTCCTCACCACAGCACCACCACTGCCCTCCTCTCCTTCACTCATATCATTGCAGAGGCCCTAGACAACAATAAACTAATTTCCTGTCTCTTCCTAGATCTCTCCAAAGCCTTCGATACTGTCTCTCATCCTCTACTTCTATCTAAACTCACAAATCTCCACCTATCCCCCTCCGCACTTGCCTGGTTTAATAGTTACCTATCTGGCAGGGAACAATCTGTCAAATGGCTCTCATCCTCTTCACCTTTCCTTCCCATCTCCACTGGTGTCCCCCAAGACTCCATCTTGGGACCCCTTTTGTTTAACATCTTCACCAATGATCTTTATACCTCATGCAAAGAATCCTCCCTTATTCAGTATGCCGACGACTCCACACTTATATCCATCTCAAATAACATTCCTGAACTACACTCCCTGACCCAACAGGCCCTACTGTCCACTGAGCAATGGCTCTCTCACAACCTATTGATCCTAAATCCCAAAAAGACCAAACTCCTACTTTTAATTCCCCATTCTCTTTCTCATCACAAAACCTCCTTTTGTATTACATCTTCTAACAATACAAATATCCAACCTGACACCAACACAAAACTCCTAGGGGTCATTATCGATGACAAACTCAAGTTCAACCTACACATACTCCAATGTATAAAAAAAAAACCAGAAACTAGGTCTGCTATATCGGAACAAAAAATTCCTAACCCCTGAATCTAGACTTACCCTGGGCAAGGCACTCCTCCTCCCCTCCCTCTTATACGCCGCCCCAGTTCTTACCAATATCCAGGCATCCACTCTAAACAAACTGCAACAGACGTACCATAAAATAGCCAGATTCATTACTAACTCCCAATACAACTCACACCACTGCATTTCTTTAAACTCTCTTCAATGGCTTGAACTTCCCCAGTTTCTGCTATCTTATCAATTTCATATGCTACACTCTATTCTTTATAAACCCTCCTTCTGTCCACCTCTATCTTCCTTAGTCTCCATCTACATCCCATCCTGGACCCTCCATACTTCTAACCAACAATTACTTGATATCTACCACCCAAAAAGGTCAGTAGGCAATCTACTCTACAAACACTCCCTTGCCCATGCTTGGAACAAACTTCCCCTTGACTTACGTTCAATCTCCCACATCTCACACTTTAAAAATTAACTTAAAGCTTATTTTCTCAATCCCAGAACCTGCCCTTGCCATGACCCTACCTAGTCTTCCTTCCCTTTATGCACCCTCAAAAGGACCATACTTAGTACTTCATTACACCTCTCTCTCCAATGTGTCTACTATGCATTTGCACAATTTTCTACAAACAAAAATTGTTATTTGTTAACCTATTGAACTATATCAATGTAAAATTGTTACTTAGCTTATTTTTAATGCAACTTTAACTTTATGCATGTATCCCAACATATGTGAATCGTTTTGCTATAACTGCTATTATATCAATATTGTTTAAAATTGTACTTGTTTTAAAATGTATTACTGGAGCTTTTCTCCTCGGGTCTCCACTGAAAATGGGCCACAAGCCCAGTTGGACAAACCCGGTTAACAAATGTCAATAAATAAATAAATAAATAAATTATATATATATATATATATATATATATATATATATATATATATATATATATATATATGCATACATATTTATTCTGATATACCTATTACTGTCAATATATATGCAGATATCCATAAGTATATGTGCATATGTATCTCTATCTGTATATGTGTAAACATATATTGCTGTGTATGTGTATATATCTGAGTGTTTATATGTCTATGTATGTACATATACATATACATCTATGTATGTCGACATGTATATGTGTATATATCTATATAGATATATAGATAATTATAAATACATATATGTTCACCATATGTCCAGAACATGGAGTGGAGTCCTACCTCAGCCCCAATAGTCCAACCTCTTAGTGCAAGGGGATGTCAGGTATGTATTGCAGGTATATATGTAGGCTGTTGCTACTGTAATAGGGGTTGACCTAACAGACATGTTGTTTGTGGGAGGTCCCATCTGCTTGTAACGTGCGCCATTGGCTACTGACAGACATCCTAAGGACATCATAGTACAGCACCACTGCTAGCACAGTCATGATCCTGTGGACTACAGCAGAGATATGGCCAATAAATGTGGATAGTCTGACACACTCTGGCCATTCCAGAGGTATACACAGAACGCCTTAGTGCAAAACATGTGGACCAAGCCTGACAATGTGGATGTTAACAGCCATGTAGATGGGTATATCATGTAAATACTGGTATACATTTGCCCCTATATGCATTCACACACCCCTGTCTGTCCTGACACATAATAACCACTGGTACAGAGGTGACATGGCCACATACTTACCACTAGTTAGTGACAAACATCTGTACAGCATCCCACTGCTTTGTCAGAAATACATGACTGTTACGGTGGCCCGACAGCAGTACATCTGGCAAGTATCTGGACATACCATCACACTGGGTAAGTACACTAAGCTGCTAGGCATGTAACAAAGCTCTGTGCAGGCTACAGGCAGACTGCCACAACTCTGGCCTACATTTCTTATGGGGAAATACACATGTACCTGTATATACAGCCAGCTTGACAGGCATGTCACAGCACAGAGTAACAGACACCTGTGTGAAAGTGCATAACCACAACCAATGTGAACACAGCCACAGCCACATATGGTAAGCTAGCTTAATATTACAGTATATGGACTATCTGATTAACACCATCCTCACATGTGCCACTCACACACTAACCCTACATATACTGGGCCACTACACAGTGTGGTCCGATGCCTGTCTGTGGTATAGAACATGTGTGTGTTTGGCCCTACAAACATGTAAGCTGATAGGGTAACATATACTGGAGCAGCATGTAACATCAGATAGAAGAGGACCAAGAACAATGACATCAACCACAGTCTGTACACAGGCCAAGGTACATCTTCACAATATAAACACTGTCAACAATCACTATAAGTACACAGACCTCAGTACTGTACACACAACCACAGAATGCCCAGGTTATGTCCTCAAATATAACCCCTACTATACATAACATGTGTAGCAGTCTGATATCTCAATTGCTTGTTATCAGATATGATGTGAATAAATAATGGTGTAGAGAACATATGCACCTCTTACTGCATGACATATTTACAAAAGTTGACAGAGTTGTGGCTGGAGGCACAAACACAAGGCCAATATTGACATGTTGCTGTGATAACATCATACATTTACTATTGTAACAGGGTTTATTGTGAAATATGTCCTATGAGGGATATGAAGTCAGTAACTCTCATGGCTGTCACCATGTACTGACTGCAATCCTCAGACTATACTTCTGCAGTTCTCAGATAGGAGCTCTGTGAGTAACACAAGAAACAAAAGGCACCACACACTGCCCAGTTTTCAGATGACCCTAAAGATGTGGGTTTCCTCAAAAACATAGCACTGTCATGACAGGTATTAAAATATGTAGCCCAGCCATATCCACACACTCCCTGTTAAACCGACATTACTCCAAATGCAGAATAGCAACACTTACATTCTGTAGTCATGTCAGGCTCACCACCCTCCTGTGTGTTGGCCTGTTTCCACAGTGTATGTTGTTAGAGGTAGATCCCCAATCCATCTGTGATGCTGTTTACCAAACACCAGATCTAGGTCCTGTTCACAGTGAATGAAAAGGCCCAACACCAACATGATGTTCCTAGATATTGGAGTGTGTTTCCTTGCAATTGGCTATGGGAATGTTACCACAGCTGTTCCACATGCAATCAACTAGAGGAGGGCTGCAATTCATGCAGAGGCCATTAGCTGATCATGAGCATCACTTACAAAACACATGCTGCTGCCTAAGCAAAGCTGGTGTAGTTCTCCACATCCACCAGAGTGGGAGTGTGAGAGGCACACAGAGACAAGGTAAGTCAAAGAGGGGGTGGGAGTGTAAAACCTAAGCATGTTTGTGTCACACACCTACCAGTACAGGGTATCAACCCCCTGACTGACTAGGTATTGCTATCACATGTCTATGCAGTTATTGCATGCGCCACATAGCTTACATGTTGATTAGTTGTCCAAACGTATATGTGATGGTGAGTGACATCTGCAACAGTGATATGGTAGCGATACGGTAGGTGTAGTACACATGCCTGTCCACATGAACAGGTGTCAGCCTCAACACAGCCACACTTTCTCAGGGACTCACACACATTGACACACTTGGCTGGGTCAGGAATACACTTTGCCACAATGCAGTACTGTGCAGGTATCACATGCACCACAGGGGTTATCCAGAGGTTATATGAGCAAAGGGTATGTGAAGGTGTCTGACATCAGACAGCATGTTTCAGTATGCCAATGGGGGTTGTTGTGAGTGTGAACGTGGCTGAAAACTTCATACACCACACACACAGATACAGGGTGCCAGTACTGACATGCATGCATGCATTGCTTCACGTGTGTGAAGCAGGTGACTGTGCCAGAAGGCTATACAAGGCTGGGTGAAGGATATACCTTGGCATCAGGCCACATGACAATGGTCTGCAGTGTGGCTCAAGGGTGTAGTGTCTGGATTGGACCACACAGGTGGGTTTTGTATTCACCATCCAGTCACCTGGGTAACTATTGTGTGTGGCCATTGCTGTGCAATGCTTGCCACGTATGTGTTCTTTAGTCCATGACATGGACATTGTCTGGGATGTGCACATGTCCCACATGCATGTACAGTGACATGTGAAACTGTACCTGGGGTGTTTGGCCCATGTTGTGTACACAGATTGTTATCATCAGATGAGCCTGTCCTGGCCTCATGTGCCAGGAACAGGTAATGGACAGCAGGTTGACCCTGCACCCACATTGATAGCATGATAGAGGTATTCCCTGGTGTCAGTGGCATCTGTTCATACAGGGCATGTGTATAAGGCATGGTATGTCTTTGTGGATCACATTTGATGGCACCACAGGTGTTGCAGGCATCCAGTGGGGAACATAGTGAAGGCATACTGTCTGCATCTACGTGCGTATTGCACTGATGGACAGGATGCCATGCCCTCTGTAGTCCACTGCAAACACACCATGGTTACTATCTGTGGGCAATATGCAGGGTACTAGCCCAACATAGTGGTTGCTGCCCAGACAACTGTGTTTGTGTATGAGACATGGGCTGAGAGTGTTCTCTGTGTAATACAGGGGTTGCTAACTTTTTCTGCCAGGCCTTGATGTTACATGTAGGGGTACGGATTGCCACCCAAGCCTCTTTGCTATTTCACATCTGTTATCCTTGTAAGGTGGACATGGTGACATTTAATAGGGCCACCATATAAGAAAATTGCAAAACCTGCGCCACAATGAGTCCAGTTGTTTCACACTCACCTCCACATAGGATACAAATGCTAAACACAGGCACACACACTTGCCATGTCTGGGATTTGAACTCTTACCTAACTAGTTTATTATATTACATCATTATGCAGTTATAGGACATGCCATGGATATTACTGGTGTACTTTTTCCCAAAGGTGTATTTCACTGGGTATGACATCAGCAGGCTTGCCAAAGAATGTAATTGGAGGTTGTAGTGACTGTGAATGGCCTCAGAAGCATTTCATCCAACACAGAGAAGGACATGCACACAAACATCCACACTTGCTATATGTGGGAATAGTACCCCTACCAAAGTACTACATCACACTACAGCATTACACTGTTATAGGATGCACAACAGAGATTACTGGACTACTTTTTTCCCAAAGGTGCATTTTACAGTGAATGCATCAGCAGGCTTGCCAAAGTAGGGCATTTGAATTGTAGTGAGTGTGACTAGCCTAGAAAGCATTGCGCCCTACACAGACAAAGAAACACACAAATTTCCACAGTTGGAATGTGTGGGAATAGCACCCTTACCAAAGGTACTATATCACACTACATCATTGCACTGTTATAGGACACACCACAGAGATTACTGAGCTGCTTTTTTCCCAAAGATGTATGTCACAGTGAATGACATCAGTAGATTTGCCAAAGTAGGGCATTTGAATTGTAATGAGTGTGACTAGCCTAAAAAGCATTGTTCCCTACACAGACAGAGAAATAAACACACATCCACACTTGCTATATTGGGAATAGAATCCCTACCAAAGTACTATATCACACTACACTGTTATAGGACACACCACAGAGATTACTAGGTAACTCTTTTCCCAAAGGTGTATTTCACAGTGATAGAAATCAGCAGCCTTGCCAAAGTAGGCCATTTGAATTGTAGTGAGTGTGACTAGCCTAAAAAGCATTGATTCCTACAGAGACAGAGACATGCACAAACAGTTGCCATGTCTGGAATTAGAACTCTTACCTAGCTAGTTTATCACACTCCAGCATTATGCAGTTTTGGGACATGCCACAGAGATTAGGGGGCTACTCCATTCCCAAAGGTGTATTTCAAAGTGGATGACATCAGCAGGCTTGTCATAGTAGGGCTATGGGGAGGCCAGTGTGTGTGTGCATGGGCCATAACCCATTCATCTAAAGGTTGACACACCACACGCAGGCATACGCAGGTTTATATTCCACAGGTACGTATATACAACTGCTAGATGACTACTGTCTTGTACAGCCATGTTGCACAGCTAGCATTTGCACCACAGAGTCTGTACTGCTGACTGATACCAGTGGCTAATTTCTACAGTGAGTGATATTTACACATCATGTGGTTGTAGCCATTTGGCTGTGTGCTGGGTGGGACAGGTCTCATGATGGAAGTCTCTTTGTCACTGTCACTCTCTTCCACACATCTATGTATGTGTACTTTTGGCATATTATAGTGTGTTGTCCTTGGATATATGTCTGTATTCCAATCCGATGTGTGTGCAAAGCATGACTGGTGCATACTGAGGAGTATATGCATTAACATCTTCAACTGTCAGATATGTATAGTCCACTGTTGTTTGCAGACATGGGCTTCATTTGTTTAAGTCTGTGAGCATGCCCAGTATTACCTTTCAGTATGTTGTTGTCTGACATGGGCTTCATTTGTTTAAGTCTGTGAGCATGCCCAGTATTACCTTTCAGTATGTTGTTGTCTGACATTGCCTTCATTTTTCTAAGTGTGTGAGCATGCCCAGTATGCCCTTCTGCATTGAATGTGTGTATCCATTCCAGGTAGTTTGTACTCCAGTGCAGACCTTTGTGTTCTACACCTACAGGTAGCAAACTGTTTCTGGAGGATATCTGTAGATCAGTTGGAAATATGAGTCAAACTGTGCAAGGAATGGTGTGTACTGTAGGTGATTGTGTCTGTGCTGCTTCTGCTACATGGTACTAGTTTTAGCAGAGATATTCAGACATGCACTGTTATACACTGTGATGTTTTATGTCCTCAAGTAGTGTCAGGTGGACATTCTTGCTCACAGTGATGTCCTGGCAAACAAGGGTGAATGCAGCATTGTCCAGTATTGTGGGCAAACACCTACATATTCATGGATAGTTATGCCATTCTGGAGGGAGAGCTGCAGACACTTGCTGCTGGGTCTGTATATCCAGTTCAGTACCTTGGTACAGTGTTGACAGAGGATCCCATACTTTTACATCCATCAACATGACAGTATGGCCTTATCTTGCTTTGGCAATACCTCACAGCTGAACAGATTCACACAGGTTACCCAGAAGCAGGGGTCATAAATCAGGACATTACCCCTATTGTGGTGTATGGGCAGGTTTTTAGCCACCCATGTATGTGTTTGCAGCCAGGGATACTATGTGCACATGGCTGTGTGTCGGACCTTGCACATTCCATGCTGCCCATGCTCCCACCCCCCCTCTATTATTCTATCCTCTTCCATAAATTATGCATACATTCTCTGATACTTTCCCTAAGGTTATCACCTCATCACAGCTGTGTTTTTGTGTTGGCCCACAGTTCATGCAGTGGGACATGGTGGACATGTTACTGTGGTTTGCCCACATGGCCTTGCATATGGCTTATGTGGAGTGTATTATGTTGTTATTTGGGTGTCCATGACATAACATGCATTGGCAGTATGTGTGAGACAGGCCTTTGGCAGAGGCCTGTAGGCCATTTGGTGGTGATGCAGCCCAGCTGTGGCAGTCCATTGCATTCTGTCAGCCCTACAGTCCCAGACCGCCGTACAGTATATTCCCCTGAGGTGACAGGGTAGGTGTGCTAGGAGTTCATGCCAATACTTTCTATCAGTATTGATCTAGTGGTGTGGATGCTGGCAGGGTGCTACTTACAGCTAGGGAAACACCTGCATGGGACACCTGCAGTGCATGCTTCATTCTTTTGCTATTGCCATACACAGGTAGAGTCATATTGTACCCATTCCCAACAGCAGGGATATGACCAGAGAGGTACCTGTGGATGGTGTTTGGGTGAGCTGGGTGCATGTGTGCTATGGACACTACTTGCATCTGACTCACAGATATGCATGGGGCATTCCAGTTATGCTGGCTTGTGCAGGTACATTAGGTGTTTCCCATTACATCAGTCCTATCAGCTTTGTGATCTGCAAGTGTTCGGCCAGACGACACTGGTATGCCCTACTACAGGCCCAGATAATGTGATGCATACCTGTATGTCCAATTCCAAGGGTGTGTCCATTTCATGGTTACACATTATGTATTGTATGTCTGGGGTACTTTTCCCTGTGCACTGGTTGTATATCTAGCCCAATAGCCATGTCATGTCCATCTTTCAGATGGTGACACATATTACCACCATACATTTCCAATGGCTTACTGCTAGCATGTGTTAAACTGGGGGGAATTGTCTTTGGCACTGTAGTTGTGAGGACTTGGCCCTGTCATTGGCAGTAGTGGGCAATGGCCACCATGTCAAACCTCAACATGCATACATACTGACCACTCTCACACAATATGAAACACACACCAACCTAACACACATATACCTGCATATTGTACAAATGCTACAATCTATCCTGCTACCTTGGCCACCTCTGGGCATCTGTACTCCACTGGTATTATACCTATACATACATGTTACTACATTTCTACATCAGATTGGGTGGGACACACCTGACTGTTACCACATTTCTACATAGGATTTGGGGGAGGCACACCTGACTGTTGCAACGTGTGTACATCAGATTGGGGGGGGCATACCAGACTATTTCTACTTTTCTACATAGGATTGGGGGGGGCACACATGTTACTACATGTCTACATAGAATTTCGGGGGGCACACCTGACTGTTTCTACATTGCTACACAGGCTTGGGGGGGCACACCTGACTGTTACTACATTTCTATATAGGATTGGGGGGCACACCTGACAGTTACTACATGTCTACATAGGATTTTGGGGGGGCACACCTGACTGTTTCTACATTGCTACACAGGACTGGGAGGAGGCACACCTGACACTTGTACACATTTGCTATGACTGTACTGGTATGTTAGGTACTCCATTTCATTCTGTTTTCTAACATATAATGCTGACTAGAGGCATATCAGTGTACTACAGGTCTTAGGTTTGATTGACCTACATATTAGTTTCTGACTTCCTACCCATCAGAACTAATATCCCACTGCCTGACCTGATGTAGTCTATCTGTGTAGGCCTGGGGGGGGTTACCCATAGGCATCATTCAAAGGCCTTAGCACAGCCTTTGTTTGTGTTTGTCTACACCTGTCCTGCTGGCTGAGACTGTTGTTGGGTATGTTAACCTCCCTGACTGGCATGTGTGTGTCATATGGACACACATGTGGCTCAGCACATTTTCTGCAGTGGGTTTTGTCACCATGTGTAGTACTGGCTACTATGGTGACACCAGTATTTGTTACAGATCTCATTCTGCCACTATAGGTGTCTACTATCTGCTGGCATCCCATTCAGCTACTCGATTACCTTGTATGCTCACATCCATACCATCGATACAGGTAACAACACATACTACTCCATTTGGCAATTGGTAAGGAGAGTGACTTACCTTGTGGGTGTGCCAGGACTGAGGATGGTGCTGGAGGACTGCCTATGTTGGATGCACATAGTACACTCCCTACACATGGTTGAGCACAGGTAGTATCATGTTTGTCATCCCTTTTACTGTATGTGCGAGTCAGAAAGAGATGTCATTCCTTGCGTCCCTCCTGTGTCAGTGTATGTGCTATGTGTTACCTCTTTGCCAAGGCCAGGGCCTACTGGGCATGCCTCCCTCTGCCTACTGGGTCAGGCTCAGGTTGTTCCTCCTCCAAGTCACTCTGTGTCTGTGCAGGCCTTGGCAATGGTGGGGGGCTGTGTGGCCCTGCCCCATGCTGTTCCAGCTGCAGCTGTTTCCTCAGGATCATATTGTGTAGCATGGCACATACGAAGACAGTCTGAGTACCTGTAGCTGGTGAGTACTGCAAGGCTCCACCAGATGTGTCCAGGCACCAGAACCGTGACTTGAGCATCCCAAACACATGCTCTATTATAATTCTCGTGTGTGCATGTGCCTCATTATGGAGTTCTTCTTCGGGTGTGTGTGCATTTCTGATGGGTGTCATCAGCCACGGCTCCAGTGTGTAAGCAGCATCCCCCAGTAGATGACCATAAGGGATGTCCCCATTGGCAAATCTCTGGTACAGCTGTGTCAGATGCCAGATGTGGGAATCGTGATAGCTTCCAGAGCAGCCAGCACACACATTCATTATAATGCCCTGGGCATCGCACATGACCTAGCAGTCGATGGAGGGGAAGCCCTTGCTGTTGATGTATACCCTACCTCGCTCACCGGGTGGTGCTTTGATGCATATGTGCGTGCGGTCTATAGCACCCACTACCTCATGGTATTCTGCTATTTGGTGGAAGAGATGCATATTGCTGGCCAACACCTCACAGGTGTTGGGGAAATATACACGCTCACCGGCATGTGCTGACATGGCATCCAGGAACTGGTGGAGCACCTGTATGCTGATGTGAGAGCCCCATGATATCTCCAGTTGGCCTTTGGAAGGTACCTGTAGCTAATATTCTTAGGCCTACACATACCTTGGTATCCATTGGGATGGGTTCCCCTCTGTTAGTTCTGTGTGTGAGGCGTGGCTGGCACAGCTCAACAATTTGCTGTAGGAGGTCCCTGTCCACCCTATAGTGCTCCCCTATCTCCAGCTCATGCAGCCCCTGGTAGGTTACCCTGGGTCTGTAAAGTCTTCTCCGTCTCCTCACTGTGGGTTGGTCAACAGCGTTCTCATCCTCACCACCCTCAGCCTCTTCCACATGTTGTTGTATGATAGCTATTGCAGCCCCTATCATTTTGTTGGTTTTGTTTGTTAAAATTCCCCTGCTTGTTTAACTGGTGGTGTAGAGTATGTGGGAAAACCAGAGAGAAAGGTGTTTGCATAGTTTATAGTAGTGTCCTGGGCTGGGCTGGGCTGCTGCCTGGGTAATTGGCTGATTCTGATACATTTCACCTGCCAGCTATGCTAGTTCTCCTTGATTACATTCCTACTACTGTTTTCCCTTCCCATTGCCTTCCTGTTTAAACCCAGGGGCGCACCACACAAACACAGTGCTCAAACGTGCACAGAGCTGCTATTTCCTGGTTTACTTTTTTCTTTCTTTAAAACCCGGTGCGCGGCATGCACACCCGCTTAGACAATGTAAAGAGTGCTAGGCAGCCTCAGACACACCCCCCTTGCTTAGCTCTGCTAAGCTAAGGGCAAACCCAAGCCACAGGGCTCCAATCCACTTACAGTATGCCTGACACACAACCCTATGATGTCAGCTAACTCCTAGGCTTGCACCAAGCTATTCCTGCTCTTACACTGTTGGGTGCTGACTAGCATGCAGGGGAGATCTGGGATTCAGTATCATTCCCCTCATTTGCATAGGATTGCTTGCTGCTGCATAGTTACAGGTCCCACAATGAGCCTCCTCCCTTAGCAACCACTATTCACTGGCCATATTGTCTTCTGCCTGCCATTGAGTATAATGGAAAAATAGTGATTTTGGTTAGAATGCTTATTTTAGGTTTCTTTTTTTATTTTTCACCCAATCCCATTTGCACGCTGCTGCCCTACGCTTAAACATCCAAGATCAGCTAAAAAAAATCAAAGTTGATTTGTTTTTATTTTTGCAACTGTTTTCCATGCCAATAGCCTTATATTTGGCCATTGGCATACTTTCTACATAATATCCACCCTTTATATGGCACTGTCATGGCTCCATTTTGTAGTTTTCAGAAATGTACTCGGTTACTGGCCGAGTACATTTCTGCAGATTACACTAGCCCTGCACGGCCGACTTCCAGCTTCCTGGATCGCAAATTCACCTCATTTGCATGGATCTCACCAGCAAATGGGGTAATTTGCATACAGGGGCTGAGTCCATGCAGGACTAATGCAGGTGCGCTCGTGCACATCCCTACAGCTTATTCGTGGATCGCATGGCAGACATATCGCCTGCTGGAGCTCCTGCACTAGTCCTGCACACTGTGCAGGGCTTGCTGAATCTGGGGGGATGTCCAGCAGATTTTCTAGGTTTGTAGACAGACAGGAGTTTTTGGTCACTTGAATGCAATGCTTGACTGGGAAAATAGTTCTGCAGAATGTTTTTTAGTGCTGGACAGGCAGATGGATGCTGTATAATTTTATAGGTGGAAAGAAGTTGTATACATATTAATTGATGTGACAGTTCTAACCAATTAAGGCTTTTCAGTGCTATACAGTGGTGGGTTTTGAAAGGGATATGTGCTGAAAATTGAGCAACTTTGTTATAGCATTGTTCAAGTTTTAATTATTGTGAAGTCTGGAGGTTAGTAAAGATTGGAGCGCCATCCCACCCTCAGGTCAGTTAACAACCGAGAGCAATCAGTTTATTACCAGAACAAAGTAAAGATGCAAGTAAAACAGGGTATTTGTCATTTCCTGAAACTAAATAACTGGCATATGCATTATAGTCTACTGGTCAAACAAAAGGGCACAGTGGCCAACTTAGTTAGAGGTCCTTAGTGTGCACTGACTATTTCACAGAAACTTTCAATCACAGAGCAGGCATGTATTTAACTGATTAAAGGTAACACACAGTAAGATTCTTCATGATAAATATACTTACAGTAAACACTGACAAAATTATCAGTAAACTTGTAGATGTAGCGACTTGTGGCAGAGCTCTTGCAATATCAAGATCAGATATAATGATCGCAGGCTAGCAAACAATGACAAAATTCTTAGTAAACATGTAGGTGTAGCACCTTGTGGCAGAGCTCCTGCACTATTGAGGTCAGAAGTAGTGACTGCAGACTCTGCTCTAAGTAAGATAGTCACTGAGAGTAAGAGGAGACAACACTGGTTTGTACTCCAGAGAGTAGCATAATGACTAATTTTTAAATAAAAGAGTTTATCGATTATATAAGAATTTTGGGTAATATCAAAGGCTTTACGTAGGTCCAAGCAGGAAGTATGCACTGATTTCTCTGTGTACTGATTTCTCATTTTCAAGTGATTCAGTTACCCTCTCAAACAAGACCACTGGATTTAGTAGACAGGTCCTACCCATACCTCTCAATTATACAGATTTTTGCAGAATGTCCAGATTTTTACCTCATATTTTTGGTCCATTTCTCATAAAATCGTGGTTTTCTAGCAAATTAGTGTCAAATCATTAAAGACTGAAGTTAAAAAATAATGGTAGACATTTGAGTTTCAGACTTCATACCCTTCAGAAAATTCATGCTAGTGCAAAACCTGTTATTCTCTCAACTTTATAAGTTTGTAAAAGCAACATTTAAAAATTGTCCCTCTTTTTGGGCCTTTGTTCCACTTTTAGATATGACTTTGTCCAGATGTCTTGCTCTAAGTTGAGATGTATGGTCCTACCCTTAACCAACCTTTGTTTATCTGGGCCAAATTATTTTAGCCCATCAATATCTTGTATTATAACTTCCATTATATGTGCCATGATTTCACCATAGGGGCTTTTTGCTTTAGTTTACCACCATACATCTGACAGGCAGGGAAAATGCTTCATTGTAGAAGTTTAGATGAGAATGAAAATCAGTAGTATAAAGAGCTGTTTTGTCATACGATCACTGGGAAGGAAACATTTAAATTTCCTTATATCATCTGTGAGTGCTAAGAGGTTGGCTATATAAAAATCCATGATTATTGCAAGTTTTGAGGTAGTCTTTGGTTTGGGTTCTAAGGGAAGTTAAGATGGCCAGGTACTGTGGCTTAATTATACTGAAGCAGACAATGGGTTTGTGTATATATATATATATATATATATATATATATATATATATATATATGTGTGTGTGTGTGTGTGTGTGTGTGTGTGTGTGTGTGTAAAGTAGGTGTTATGTTAAATCTCTAGAGGCTGGGTGTATTTTTTTTACTCCAGGGAATTACTGTTAATAAAGTTAAAGAATCATAATTAATATGTGTTGCTGGTAAATTATGCCTTCTAGTTTATGGACAGGTTGTTAAATTCATCCAGAATGATTGTGTTAAGTTCTCTACTTAAGGAATCTAGATGGTTGAGTGGGGTTTATAGTTAGCACTAATATGGTAATAGGACTTGTTTACTGTCACCAGGGTGTCCAGGAGTTCAAGGTTACTAATATGCTGAATTTGATATGATGCAGTAGAATTGTAAATAAATATAGACAATCCACAAACCATGCGGGAAGGCCTGAATGAATGACAAATGCTATACAGTAAGAAGAGTGTGTTATTATTACAATAGAACCACATTTCAATAACTATAACGACAGATATATAGTCATCTGTCAGGAAGGCCACAAAGTTAGAAATGTTCTTGTTTAGACCTAGTGTTAAACAGCACCAAGATGATATAGGCTTGAATTTAATTTAAGCTGGGATGTCTATAAGAATGACATTCCCTAAAAATGTACTGCTATGAGGTTAGAGAATGTCTTAGCCAAGATATGGAAGGCCTAAGAGGAGAGGTACAAGCTCTCCCTGGAATAGCACACAGGGCAATTGAACATGTCCTCCAAAGCTGACACAAAGTGGATCTCCTTGAAATGGCACCATTTACTGAGACATTTGTTAAACACAATTATTTTTAATTTGTGTTCTGACATCATTCACAATGACAGCTGTATGCTGCTAGAGACTTCTTTCCAGCCCCAATCATATAAAACTGAGAAGTCAGTCATGTCTCTGCCATCTCCCTTAGATGAAGCAAATCAGATCATTGACCTCCACACAGACAATTACCTGTTAGCATGTATACTTGGGATAAGAATATCTGAGGATCTTAGTGACATCAGAAATCCTAGCACCTGAAGGACAGCTAACCATCGCTCTATCCATGCTCAGCCTAGTGAGTGGAACATCAATATGTCAGATGATCGAGCCGCATATGATTAGGACATTAGCTTGGGTGGTCTCATGCTCATGTAGCAGTAAGGGCTGAGGTATGTAACTCAGGTGACCCTTATTTGGAGGAGGTAATGCATGCAGGTATGTGAGTGTGTGAGAGATGGGTGATGCAAGTGCATGTAGCTGAGATGTGGGTCAGACAGTGCCTTTCCTAGGAAGACTGGGAAGGTATTTGTTCATTACCACTGTGTGTATGGGCTTAGTGTTTGAACTTTGTAGCAGTAGGTGGGCATACTTTGATTGCTGGCAACCATGGCAAGTGGGAGGCTAGCCACTGTACTGAATAAGTATTTACATTGTTATATGTGGTTTCTGTGTAAAGTACAGTAAGGGATTTCTAATTTCTTAGTGAGCATGAGCCAGCTGTTTCACTGCCTCGGGGTATCTAGTGCTGGGAGGGTAGCAAAGATTCAGACTGTAAATGCTAAAGTTAGACCTATGTATATTATAATACTCTACTCCTAAACTTGCAGGAGGCATTATGACTATTGTACTATACAGGAGTGTCTAAAAGAAGGGGGTATACTAAGAGTAATGTGGGGGGGGGGTTATATACATAAAAAGTAGGAGTGACTTAGGGGATTATGCATACAGACTGATTTCAATATATCAGAACATCTTGAAAACACAAACATGTGTGCCACAATTCAGGCAAACTTGACAGTGGAATGCAAATATACTAATCAATACAGTACAGCATGTTAACATGTCTCAGTATTGTGCATCAGTGATGGTGAGTATTGAGTGTTTCATAAAGCTCTGTGTCACCTCCTGTGCTCCCTCTTCTACCTTCAATATAGTGTATCCCTAACAGAGTGAAGTGACTGTATCATTAACTCCTTTGTCACACTCCCTGTTCCTTCTAATGCCCTCAGTATGGTGTATCTCTGATGATGTGCATTGAGTGTATCTAACCCATGTGTCAATCCCCCACCCATCACATCCTCTAGTGCTCTCAGTACAGTGTATTTCTGATGATGTGCATTGGGTGTATCAGTAGCCTGTGTGTCAACACCCCAACCCAATACTTCCTCTAGTGCCCTCAGTATAGTGTATCAGTAACCCATGTGCCAATCCCTACCCACCACTTCCTCGAATGCCCTCAGTATAGTGTAGCTTTGATGGTAGGGATTAGATGTATCATAAATCCGTGTGTCACCTCTTGTGCTCCCTCTTCTGCCTTCGGTGCAATGTATCCCAAATGGGGTGCACAGGCTATGCCAAAGGGCCTATGTTACCCTCTTTATTTTGTTTAGTACCCACAGGATACTGCATCCCTGGTGGCATACAATGAATGTTAGAACCTCACCTGCTTTGCTCTCCTGACTGACCTGAGGCATACTGTAGTCTTCATGATATGCATTGGGTGCATCACTGGCAGCTTTCACAGGGGATTAAGGCTGTAAACTGTAGTTGCTGTGCTACAGGATTTGATTCCCTCCACCCTTATTTGCCTACTGTGTGACCTTGAACAAGTTACCTAACCAGACATTGTTCCCGGTTGCCCTTGAAAAGTGACTGTCTATCCAGTGGGCCTATTTGTTTAACATATGTTATTGCGATTATTATTATAATAATAATTATTACTATTATTATTATATAATTATTATTAACTCCTGTGTCACATTCTGTGTTCCTCCAGTGCCCTCAGTATAGCCTATCCCTGCTGTTGAGGATTGGCTGTGCTATTAAGGACTGTGTCATGCACATTGCTTTGTCCAGTGTCCTCAGTATATTATATCTGTGACGGTGTACATTGGGTCTATCAAAAGTCTCTCAGACACCTGTTTACCTGTGTCTAGAGCTCTCAATAGATTGTATCCCTGATGGTATGCATTGGGTGTACCATAAACCCCTGTGTCACTTCCAGTGCTATTAACATATTACTTCCCTAACTATGACAATAACCTGACATGACTAAAGCACTCCTAAGCACTCACAACTTAGTCCACTACAGAGGACAAGTCTATTTTGCTGTCACCCCATTGTCACCCATTTTCTTCCATCTAACAACCTCTGCATACAAAACCCTGATGCATCCATCAGTTATACCACACTCCTCTGTGTCATAGGCCATAGGCCATAGTCATAGGTAAGTAGTGGGCTATTTTAAGCCTAGCAAATCTTCTTCTAATGGTAAGAATTAAACCCTGTACCTTGTCTCTATGAGGTAAAACATTTAACCATTATACCAACCCCCAGCCCACTTTGCTCTGTCTAGTGCTTTCACCACCTGTCTATCTTTGATCCCGCACTTTGGTCATAGCATTGAACCCATCTATTGCCTGTATTTGTTGTGTCTATTTCCCTCAGTATAGTACCTGCCCAGATCATATGAGACACCAGTATGGCACATCTAGTTTGCTTTCATGCTGAACTTAATGTATGTGGCTCTCCCTTTGGTGTACATATACGAAGTGTTGCTTACATAAATGTCATGCCATGATACCTTTGTATGTGTATAAGTGCATATTTGGTTTCTGCAACAATACATCATTCTGTCCATTTATGTCCACGTGTGTGTGTGTGTGTGTGTGTGTGTGTGTGTGTGTGTGTGTGTGTGTGTGTGTGTGTGTGTGTGTGTGCATGTGTGTATGTGTGCGTGTGTGTGTGTGTGTGCTGGTAACATGCAAAGAGCATTCCTACATGGTCCCATTCTTGGGATGCTTTAAGGATGTATATGTATGTCTGTACTAGGTGTGAAATGGCCAAGCACTATGTCATCCGGTGTGCATATATTGGTATGATTGTCATTGTACTACAAGCCCAGATGGCACACTTGAATAATATATGTGTAAAACAGACCTGCACTATGTCCTCATATGCTTATGTTGACATGCCTGCTGCTATGCTGCATGCTGTAGCTGGCACAATTGTATATCACTATAGCACGTATTTTTGTCATAGAAGTTCTGGCACTATAACCTCCATAGATTTATGAACCTGCCCTATTTTTTCTTTTTGCAAACATAAGTTCATACCTCTTGTGATGAAAGGAGGTGCTGCCAGCACAGCTAGCTGGAATTTTGTAAATAATTATATGTCATTTGTGAATATCAAGCTTATTTATATAAGATGCTTGTGTTACAAAGGTATTAGAACTGTACGTCGTGTATATCAAACTTCTTTGTACAGATGTTTGTGTTGAAAAGGTATTTGTAAAGTGCTTGTACTTAAAATGTAGCTCCGGTGTGCCCTACTGGAAAGAGAAAATAAATGTACATGCACTCTTGTAAATGTTTAAATGTATATGTTTACAGAGGAAACTGGGGGGGGGGGTTAACCTCACTCTATCAAACTTTAGAAAAATATCTGAAATTAAATTACTTTATAAGCTACACCATAAAGATGTTTCGATGCAGCTAGAGACACAAAGTCTGTACTAGGAAGCTTCCTGTATTGTCTTTAGGGTGAAGTAATTGCTACTTTGGAAGCATGAAGGGATGTAATTGTTTTATGACTTCCAGCATCTGCCAAAGATCTAAGCAAAACCCCTTGTATGAGTATTTTTACAGGTAGATGCTAAATACTGCCAGCTTCAGCAATGGGGGTTTGCGTGAAAACTAAAAGTCAGATGACCAGGAATGATGTCATTCTGCAAGCTATCCCAGCAGTAATATTTTAGATATTATTTTGAGAGGTCCCTTAGTGAGACAGAGCATTCTGTATTCTGTCTTGGACATGACAACAACAAGAACCATTCACCACATCTGACTTGCTGTAATGAAGTAGGTTTCTAGGGAACAGTATACCTCTCTTAGATTCAGTCAGGAATATAGTGAAGCTTAGTTTAGATGTTTTTCTGTATTTCTGTGAGCCTGTATTGCAATGCTATTTTACATATTTCCTGTGGTTTTGAACTCTGATGTCACTGTGAATATATACTTAGTATTTTCTTGTTCTTCTATTATTTATTATTAAATATATTTAAACCTTGTATTGTGGCTGATCTGTGTAGAGGTATTTAAGTTTTAAGAGTACTTGCATATTTATTTGGTGATACTGTGTGGGCCACTCTTAATAGCCTTGCTCTTGGTCAAGCTACCATTTATATTATTAATATCACTCAGTATATTGGGTACCCCTGTAAGAGCCTAAAGGTAGCTGGCAGGAATGAGTAGTGGCAGTGCAAACTACCTTATAGTCTGGGCAGAAGGGGGCATAAATAGTATACCTGTGCCAGCCTTTCAAAGGTGTGTGCGCGTGTGTGTGTGTGTGTGTGTGTGTGTGTGTGTGTGTGTGTGTGTGTGTGTGTGTGTGTGTGTGTGTGTGTGTGTGTGTGTACACTAGGAGAGTGTGCATGTCAGCTACTTGGGCAGGATACAAAGCACTGGTTGGACAGAGAGGGTGCTGGAGGTCTTGGCTTTCTCACTCATCTGAGATTTCAACTCTATAGCTATGCCAATGGGGAGTCTTATTGGGGATCTGGAGGAAGAGTAAGAAACCAGCCTTGGACTGACTGTGGTCTCTGTGTGCTGTTAAGGGAAATTACATGATGGTGAGAGCTGCATCTGGAAATATTTTGGGAGTACCTGTTATCCTCCCAGTGAGTGTTCTCCACAGGTGCCAGTGGTGAGAATTGAGTATCCTTGATTATTTGCGCAGAGGTGGGTCGTCACATTTGGTTGGCAGTGGTGGGATCACTACATCATATATTGGGATTCAGTGGTGTGGAAATTGAACTCCTGTAGCCTGTAAAAAGTGATGACTAAAGAAGGTGACTGTACTCTCAAGCAGCCACATGGTAGACATTCAGAATTACATATCTCAATAGCTTTATTTATATTTTTTGTTAGCTTAATTAGTCAGGGAGAGCAGACAAGGATGTCAGCAGAGGATTATGGGAAGCTGACAAGGATCCAGTTTGCTGAGATGTGTCAAGCCAAAGGACTGGTGCATGCCAACATGACTAAAGCAGAAATGATTGCAGCCTTATTCACAGCTGCATCACAGACCAGCAAACAGGAAGACAGCCAGACTAGCCTTGGGGATGTACAGCTCTCAGAAAATGGAAAGTTTAGCTTTTCCTCAGAGGACTTAAAAATCTGCCTGGAGTTAAAGAGACTTGAACTGGAGGCCAAACATTTGGAACTACAATCAGCAGAGACTGCAGTGCTTGGAGGTCAAAGCAGAATCATCAGAGGGACTGCAGTGTTTGGAATTAGAATCAGCAAAGAGACTGAGACGTCTGGAAGCTGAAGAAAATGTGAGGCAGAGGCAACATGAAAAGGAGATGCTGACTCTTCACCAGGGTCATGGAGGTAAAGGGGAAGGGAATAACTGAACCCCAGAAGCAATAAAGGTCAGTAAATTCTGCCCCAATTTACAGAGGGTGGTAATTTTGATAGTTTTAGTCATATGTTTGAAAAGATATATAAACAGTATAATTTTTACCAAGGGTTCTGGGTACGGTTCCTGATCCCCTTACTCCATAGTAAACTGTAACTGCTGTTTCTAAATTGTCTGATACTGATACTGATTGCTTAAATTGTAATATAGTTACAAATTGTTGTTTTAAGTTAACACCTGAAGCTTATAGGAAAAAAGTTTTGTGAGCATAGATGCAAGGCAGATGAAAGTGTGTGTCATGTTGCTGAGTTAAGCACTTATTTTAGTAGGTGGGTGAATGGGTGTCAAGTCACCACTTTTGAAGGGCCAGCAGACCTTTTGGTGAGGAAACAAACCCTTAGCACTTTACCTGAGGACATGAGAATCTGGTTGGCAGATAGAGAATGCAATACCATGGATGAGTTGGGGGAAAAAGGAGACCTATACTTAGCAAGCAAGTCATCACTGCACAGGAAAGGGATATCCAGTGCTGCACATGGGTATAAGGGAACCCATGGTGAGCAGCCTAAACCTCCCCAACAGAGTCTGCCAGTAAGAGGGGAAGCCACTAGTTCAGGGACACAGCCAGGATCAAGGGTTAAATGTTTTAAATGTAACTACTGGGGCCATGTAGCATAGAGATGTCTACAGAGGCAAGGTGGGGAAGAAATGTTAGGGGAGCCAGCAAGTGGAAATGACAGAATGCCAATGGTAAGTTGTCTGGAGACAGCAACTGTACCAAACTACCACAAGAAGTTATAGCCTATCTTAGTAGATGGGAAACAGGCCACTGCTACAAGGGGCACAGCCTCTGATCTAACCATTGTGAAGCCTGCAGTAGTTAAAGAGGAGCACTACTTGCTTGGGCAGTCTAGTCCAGTCAGAGCTTTAGGAGGGACCCCATTCCAGATACCTTTGGCTAGGGTTCACCTTGACTGCGAGGGTGGAAAAGGAAGGAAGCAAGTAGATGTGTTTGAGGATATCCCTGCAGATGTCCTGATAGGGAATGATTTTGATAATGCAGTATCTTATGTGTATGCAGTTACATGCAGTCAGGGGGGGGGACTCAGACAGACCACATACTTGAAGCTAGGACTGGTGAGGTAGTTACTTCAGAGAGGGAGCTACCCTGTAGCAGTGAGACTGAAGGTGAGCCACAGCTGCTGGTGGGTACTGATGTTCCTTTGGACAGAGTGACTGCAAGGGCAGAGGTGAGTAGTAGAACTCAGGCTGACAGTGAAGCACCATTGTCAGAGGATACCAGACGTCCTTTGGAATAGGAGCTGGGAAGAGTTACAAAGAGAAAGTTGAGACAGGCTCAGCTCTCAGACCCTACATTGCAAGCCTTGAGGGAGGTAGCTAGGGAAGCACTTGACTGTTAAGGAAAGGGGGAATTTGTATACTGGGACAAAGGGATACTGTATACAAAGTGGACCCCTGAGGGAGAGCTAGAGGGTGAGATAATGCAGCAGTAGGTAGTGCCCAGACACTTACATCTGGCACTTCTAGCCATAGCCTATGACATTCTCTTTGCAGGTCATATGGGCATAAAGCATAGCAAGAGACATAGTATGCAGAGCTTTTATTGCCCTGGGATTTCCAGGGGTGTAACAGGGTACTGCAGGACCTGTGAACAGTGCAAAAGGTTGGCAAGGCAGGAGACAAGGCCAAAGCTCTTTTGGTGCCATTTCAGAGGATAGCTATGGATATTGTGGGGCCTCTGAGTACCCCAATTTTCACAGAGAAGAAGTATATCCTAGTGGTAGTAGATTATGCTACCAGATACCCTGAAGTGGTGGTTTTGTCCTCCATTGAGACAGAAAAGTTGGCAAATGCTTTGTTATAGATTTTCAGTAGGGTAGGTTTCACAAAAGAAATACTGACTGATAGGGATGCCAATTTCATATCAGACCTGTTGGTTTTTCTGTGGAAACACTGTGTGATGAAGCACCTAAAGACCACCCCCTACCATCTCCAGACTAATGGTCTTGTGAAGAGGTTAAACTCTGCACTAAAAACAGTGCTACGGGCATTTGCAGACCAGTTTAAGAGGAAGTGGGACAAATATTTGCCCCATCTGTTGTTTGCTTATAGGGAGGTGCCCCAGGAATCCACAGTTTTTTTTAAACCTTCAGTTGCTGTATGGACATAGGTTGAGGAGACCTCTAGATTTGATTCATGAAGAGTGGGAGGGTGAGTATGAATCCCACAAGGAGTCTGTTGTGGCATATGTCCTAAACCTCAGGACAAGGATCAGGGAACTCATGGGCTTTGCCCAGAAGAACCTGGCAGAAGCCCAACAGCAGAAAAAGGTCTGGTATGACAGAAATGTTCAAGCCAGAGAGTATGCTGTAAGGCAGCAGGTTATGGTTCTCATTCCTGTCAGACAAAACAAGCTGCAGGCAGCTTGGGAGGGACCCTTCAAAGTGGTAAGGAAGGTCAGTGCTGTTACCTACATGGTAGAGCTGCTAGGCAGGAGGCAGGGGCACAAATTGTACCATGTTTACACCATGAAACCTTACTATGATAGGAAGGCCCTGGTGCTAAGTATTTGCAGTAGGAGCAGAGGGAGTCTGAGGGGGGATCTGTGGCTACAGCAAGCCCGACAAAAATATCCCGAGTTACTATGATGGAGGCTAGGGTTGCAGGCATATGATATGACAGTGCAGCACTGCACTGGCATCAGCGATGCAAAAGGCAGCTGGTATCTCACGACAGGGTATGGGATAATGTTTTCCCAAGTAGGCTTATTCCTCTCAAGCAACATTTCTCAAGGGTCACTTGAAAAACTAGCTTGACTCTTCGAAGAGGGAAAGAAGTGCGATGGAAGGTGGTACTGCCAGCACAGCTAGCTGGAATTTTGTAAAAAAGTATATGCCATTTGTGAATAACAAAATAATTTATATAAGATGCTTGTGTTATAAATGTATTAGAACCGTATGTCATGTGTATATCAAACTGCTTTGTACAGATGTTTGTGTTGAAAAGGTATTTGTAAAATGTTTGTGTTTAAAATGTAGCCACAGTGTGTCCTACTGGAAGAGAACAGAAATTTACATGCACTCTTATAGGTTCATAGGTTCATAGGTTCATAGGTTGGTACTAGGCTATCAGCCCTAGGGCCTATACAAGCCTAGCCATAACAATTCCCTGGCTATTTCTTCCCACATTATTTACTTTCCTGGACCCCTGTCTAGCAGGGTGACTGACGTGATCCCTGGGGTGAATTTCCTTTCTCCCATCCAATCGTCAAGGTTCCTCTTGAAGAGGTCCAAAGAGGCACTCTGCTTGACATGTATGGGCAATCTATTCCAGAGCCTGGGGAGTCTCTGGGTCAGGAACCTATCCCTCCAGCATGTTTTGTTTATTGTGATGACAAGATTTAGATCCCTGGAGCGTGTAGCTCTGAGGGATTGGGATTTCTTTAAGTGTAGCATGTCCAACAGCTCTGGGTTTGACATGGCCTTGTATGTTAAGCAGAGATCGCCTCTGAGTAGACGATATGTGACAGAGTATAGCTGGAGTTTTTTAAGGTGGTCAGCATAGGGCATCTGCTTTAGGCCTGTGATTCTTTTAGTGAAGTATTTCTGAGGCCTTTCCAGTTGTTGCAGATGTCTTGAGAGGTACATACCAAATGGGGCGTTGTATTCTATAATGGGTCTAATGAGGGATGAGTACAGTGGGACAATGACCTCCTTTTTTCTGGATGAAAAGCCCTTCGTGATGAGGTGTGCCACATAGAAGGATTTCCTGACTGTTGTGGAGATGTGGTTATTGAAGGTGAGACCACTGTCCACCTGTGTCCCTAAGTCTCTTATCACACTTTCTGTGTTTAGTGTACTGCCACCTATATGGTAATTCATGGATACATGTTTTTTCCCAAAGGGGATAACAATACATTTCTTGGCATTGAGCTTGAGCCCATGGCTCTGGCACCAAGCATCTGTTTCTGTAAGGCCCTTTTGTAGAGTATCCACATCATTTGGGGATTCAATAATGGCTCCAAGTTTGCAGTCATCTGCAAACTTTGTTAGCCAGAGTCCCTTAGTGTTGACCTGTACTTCAGAGAAGTAGATGCCAAACAGGAGTGGCCCCAGGACTGAACCCTGAGGTACTCCACTTGTCACTTGTCTGGAGCTGGATTTGGAGTCGGCTACTTTTACAGTGTGGGTTCTATTAGTAAGCCATTTAGCAACCCATTGGGTGACATAGGGATTAATGCCCAACTTAGTAAGTTTATCTATGATTCCAGAGTAGGGGATGGTATCAAAGGCCTTGGCAAGGTCTAGATAGGCTGTGTGGACCACCTTACCCTTGTCCATGGCTCTGGAGACTGATTCAAAGAAGTCAATCAGGTTCTGGAAACAAGATCGGCCCTTCACAAACCCAAACTGGATGGGGTCCAGTGTTTGAAGGTTGCCAATGTCTTTGTTTATAAGTTCCATGATAATACGCTCCATGGCCTTGCAGATAAGGCTTGTCAGACTGATGGGACGGTAGTTTCCGGGATCCAAGGTGGATCCCCCCTTGTGGATTAGGATAACTGTAGCTCTGCGCCACTCAGTGGGCATGAAACCTGAGGTGAGGCTATGATTAAACATGACTCTTAGGTGAGGTGCCAGTTCATATTGTAGTTCATGTAGTACACAGCCCGGGATGTCATCTGGTCCCATGGATGCTGTATTCTTTGGCTTTAGAGAGTGCGTTTTGTACCTGTGTGGCTGTTATTACTGGAATTTGGCAATCTTCCGGTATTGAGATGGGCCATTTAGGGGGTGAGAGGGGGGTGAAGTTGGCACTGAATCGATCTGCCAGGATATTGGCAATATCCTTTGGATCAGTATATTTAATGCCATTCTGTTTTAGCTCAGAGCAGATCTGAGCATTGCCATTTAGATTCTTGACATAGTTATAGAATGCTATGTGGTTGTCTTTGGAATCTTTGGCAATTTTATTTTCGTAACTAGCTTTGGTGAATTTTATGAGGCATCTCAGTTTCTTACTGAGGCTAGTAAGGGAGTTTTTTGCATCCTGGGATTTTCCTCTTTTCTGCAAAAGTTTCTTCCTTTTGTTTTAAAGGTTGTTTATGGCAGGGGACCACCAGATTGGCTTCCCTTTTTTGGATGAGAGCATTTTGGTTCTATTTGGGATGACACGATTCACGCATGAGTGGATGTGCTCGTACAGTGCCTTAGTGTAGGATTCAGCAGTTGAACTTTCAGTTCCCGTCTGCATGGGTGTCATGAAGTTTGTCACTTCTGACTTGAGTAGCATGAAGTTGGCTTTGGAGAAGTTTTTTATGGTGGTTTCTTTACTGGGGGTGGGGTGGGATGTGGATGTTAAGGGTGATTAGCTTATGGTCAGACCTGACTAACGAGGGGGTGACCATAGGTATGGAGCAATGATTTCCCATGTTGGTAACGACCAGGTCTAGGATATTGGAGCCCTGGTGGGACTATGGATTAGTTGATCCAGGGCATTGGAATTTATGAATTCCAAGAACCGTTGTGCAAAGGTGTTGGGACATGAGTAGTTTTCCCAGTTAATGGCAGGGTAGTTAAAATCACCCAGTATTAGGGTGTTTGGTTCTATCTTAATATTTTCCAGTATGTTTAGAAAGGTGTAGTGAGAATCTTGGGGTATGGTGGAGGATCTGTAGCAAGCTACAATTTGGATTGCAGTCTTACCTAGTGTTAGTTGCACTTGGAGAATTTCAGACACATTGTGTTGGCCAACTAGCCTGGTGGTGTGAATATCCTTGGTGAATATTGACACTCCTCCACCTTTAGTGTTTCGGTCCTGGTTTGGTGGCCGAAAAGTGTGGTAAGAGTTGTAGCCTGGTATTGCAGGGGTGCTCTCTGGAGCCTTGAACCAGGTCTCAGTTACTGCACAGATATCGATGTTCTCCATTTTTAGGAGTGCCTCGAGAGAGTGCATTTTGAGGTTTAGACTTCTAGCATTGAGTAGCATTACCTTCAGATTTTGCATGCTTGTACCTGTTACGGTGGTGGTTTTGTCCTTTGAAGTTTGCCTAAAAAAGGCACTATAGGGGTGGCAAGAGCCTTAGCCAGTAACCTGAATCCCAGGGGCGACAGGTGCAGACCATCTCTGGCAAAGCATCGTGATTAATTAAATGCATATGTTAACACAGGAAACCAGGAGGTGAACCTAACCTCAGTCCAGGAAATTTTAGAAAAATATCTGAAACGAAATTACTTTATAAGCTACACCATAAAGATGTTTCACTGCAGCTAGAGACACAAAGTCTGTACTAGGAAGCTTTCTGTATTGTCTTTAGGGTGAAGTAATTGCTACTTTGGAAGCATGTAGGAATGTAATTGTTTTATGACTTCCAGCATCTGCCAAAAATCTGATCAAAACCCCTTGTATGGGTATTTTTACAGACAGATGCTAAATACTGCCAGCTTCAGCAATAGGGGTTTGCATGAGATCTAGAAGTCAGATGACCAGAAATGATGTAATTCTGCAATCTATCCCAGCAGTGATATTTTAGATATTATTTTGAGAAATCTCTTAGTCAGACATGGCATTCCATATTCTGTCTTGGATCTGACAACAAGAACTATTCACCACATCTGCCTTGCTCTAATGAAGTAACTTTCTAGGAACAGTATAACTCTCTTAGATTCAGTCAGGAATATAGTGAAACTTGGTTTAGATGTTTTTCTGTATTTGTGCGAGCTTGTACTGCAGTGTTATTTTAAATATTTCCTGTGGTTTTGAACTCTGATGTCACTGTGAATATATACATAGTACTTTCTTGTTTTTCTATTATTTATTAAATATATTTAAACCTTTCATTGTGGCTGATCTGTGTAGAGATATTTAGGTTTAGAGAGTACTTGCATATTTATTTGGTGATACGGTGTGGGCCATTCCTAATAGCCTTGCTCTTGGTCAAACTATCACCTGTATTAATATTAATATCACTCAGTATATTGGGTACCCTTGTAAGAGCCTTAAGGTAGCTAGCAGGAGTGACTGGTGGCACTGAAAACTACATTATAGTTTGGGCAGAAGGGGACATAGCTAGTATACCTGTGCCAGAATTTACCAAGTGTGTGTGTGTGTGTGTGTGTGTGTGTGTGTGTGTGTGTGTGTGTGTGTGTGTGTGTGTGTGCATCAGCTACTTGGGCAGGGACACGAAGCACTGGTTGGACAGAGAAGGAGTTGGAGGTCTTGGCTTGGTCACTCAGCTGAGATCTCAACTCTATAGCTGTGCCAGTGGTAGTCTTATTGGTGATCTGAAGGAAGAATGAGAAACCAGCCCCAGACTGACTGTGGTCTCTGTGTTCCCTTAAATCATTACATCCGAGTGATGCCTCCAGATGCATCTGCAGTTAACTCCTATTGATGCTTCTAGGCATCAAATATTGTTTGTTCATATTTGCATCAATAATTCCAAACCATGCTATGTACAAGGTGTTAAAAGATTACATCTTAAAGCTTACATGATGGCAAATTCAACTGCAATAACATTTGACCTCTGTCTAGTGCAGGTAAAGAGATAACTGTTGTTTCTATGATACTGATTTATATATATATCATTTTCTCATTTTTCAAAATATCTCAACAACCAAATAACCCAGACAGAACTCCTTAGGTTCATATGAAATCTCTCAACTAGATGAATAAAATATTGCTGAGAATATTTGTATAACCTTGAGTGGTTGCTGATATATTGTAAGTTGTTTACAAAATATTACAAATGGAATAGTTACTGTGTTTACTGTGACTTATAAAACCTAACACCTAGAACCTACAGAGTACTACCACTATAACAATAGTTTGTGCTGAAGGGTTTGCCATTTATACTTCTTTCATAACCTCATATGGTTCCAGAGATGTGAACATTTGTTTGAAATGTAAGGACATAATTTGATTCTGTCAAAAGGTTTAGGCTCTGCCCATTGGAAGTTACAGTGCAAACTTCCTGATCTCCATTGTAGTGAATGAGTTAAGGGAAATTGCACTTGATGCAGAGAGCTGTATCTGGAATACTGTGTTACTACCTGCTATCCTCCCACTGAATATCCCCCCACAGGAGCCAGTGGTGAGGATCAAGGCTCCATGATTACTGGCCTAGAGGTGGGTCATCACACCTCTACACACATGTCTCACACATGTGTGAAAAATGCAAAGTTAATGCCAGGCATGCTACGTCCACCACATGTATTTCTCCCTGGGACTAATGTGCAATGCAATCATGCACAGTTACTGCAAAGCAATAGTTGCATAGCTAGTGTTTTTCTTAATAACTTTTTGTTGTATGTGCATGTTTGCACTGAATATACAGGCTATATTTCAATATGTGCGTTTTGATTACTGGGTATAATGAGGCTTGTATTTTGACACCATTGCAGCTGTGTTAGTTTTTTAATGATTATTTCTAGCTGCATTTTGTTTTGTACAGCTAATGCAGATTCAGCAGAAGATCAGCTAGATCCCAGGGTCATGTTGTTGGTGCAATTTGCCAAGAGGTGCTGTACCGCTACAGCATGCAACAAAGCCCTGCATTGTGACTCTGTGCAGCTATGTCAGCAGGTGCAACAGTACTGCAGTTTGCAATGAAATCCTGTTTCGTGACTCTGCGCAGCTATGTTAGTTGTTGCAGCCATGTTGCAGCTTGAAGTGCAGCCCTGCTTCATGACTGCATGCAGCTATGTCAACAGGTAAAGCAGTGTTATTGTGTGCAATGAGGCACTGTGCAGTTCTTTCAGCAACTGCCAAAGTTCTGCTTCAAGCACTGAGGTGCTGAATCATGCTTCTGTGCAGTTCTTTCAGCAGGTGCATCAGTGCTGTTTTGTGCAATGAGGCCATACATTATGACTTTATGTATCTGTATCAGGGGATGCAGCAGTTCTTCAGTATGTAATGAGTCCTGCCATCATATTTTTGTGCAATTCTCTCAAGCAGTGTTGTTGTGTGCAATGAAACCCTCCATTATATCTCTTTGCAGCTGTGTCAGAGGATGGAGCAGTGCTGCACCATGCACTGATTCCCTGCGTCATGTTTCTGTGCAGTTCTGTCAGCATGTGCAGCAGTGCTGCTGTGTGCAATGAGGCCCTGCATTATGACTCTATGCATCTGTATCAGTGGATGCAGCAGTGTTTCAGTATGTAATGAATCCTAGAATTGTGTTTCTCTGCAGTTCTCTAAATAGGTGCAGCAGTACAGCTGTGTGCAGTGAAGCCCTGCATTATATGTCTTTGCAGCTGTGTCAGGGGATGGAGTAGTGCTGCAGCATGCACTGAAGCCCTGCATCAGTTTCTGGGCAGTTCTGTTAGCAGGTGCATCAGTGCTCCAGCATGTACAGAGGTTCTGCATCATGACTCTGTTCAACTGGGTGACTGGGAATAGTGGGTTAGTGACCACAGTAATGAAATATAACACAAAGTCTGCATGATCAGTCAGGAGTGTCAGAGGAGTGGACAAACAGAACATATAATTTTACAGGTTTGCAGTGATGCTGATTTCCATGTGGTCATGGTTGATTTGAAGTATGTTTGGAGCAGGTCATGATGTCCACCATAGCACACCAGAAGATGTTAATAGAAATATGTTTTTTAACAGCTGAGGCCAAATTAGAATCATGACTCATCCGATCAGCTGCCCTCATGTTCCTAGGCTGGCCTAAGCATCACGGCTGACAGCCTTCATATCCAGCAAGGCCAGGGGAAAGGAGTGGTATCAATGTCATCTAGTGGACAGGGTCATTCTGCAGAGGGCTAACTAGCTCACTACTGATGGAAATCAGTGCCACACTGCTGATGCTGCCTGCTGTGCCAGCAGTCAGGACTGCCCCCCCCCCCCACACACACACACACGCCTTCTACAGATGTAGCAGTGGTGACCACAACACATAGATGCAGTGCACTGTCAAAGGGTACTTTGCATACTGGGACCATTGAACAGATCTGTCAGGAGTGTCAGAGGAGTGACACCCAAGCAACCACTACCCCAAAACAAAACACGTGCAACACATAGCTCATAAAGCGAGTGTGCCAAACAGTCACAGCCCTTAAGGCTAAACAACACACCTGATACACTTGTAATAGGTGACTCTATCATCAGGCACACTGACGTCCCGCTCACCAGGCTGAACAAGGAGAAGGTCACGGTGAGCTGCCTGTCGGGCGCTAGGATCCGCCACATAACACAAGCACTCAGGTCACTCCAAGGCAAGTACAAATATGACTCAGTCATTGTCCATGCTGGTGTGAATGACCTGAGATGTACCTCCCTGGACTACATGAAAATAGACATAGAGGAGCTCTCTGAGCATGTGGCCCAGGCCGGTATGACCCTGACCTTGAGTAGCATCTTACCCTCACCAAGAATGATGCCACAATATGAAGACAAGATGATCAATTTCAACGATTGGCTTAAGTATTGGTGTCTTTCAAAGGGGATCCAATGCCTGTCAGCCTGGGATGACATGCTCGACAAGCCACGATGCTTCACTAGGGACGGCTTGCACCTGTCACCCCTGGGCTTTCGGATATTGGCAAAGGCTCTTGCTACCCCCATAGTGCCTTTTTTAGGCAAGGCTCAAAAGACAAACCCACCTCCATAGGTATCACAAGGGGTAAGAAACTAAGAGTAATGCTACTCAACGCCAGAAGTCTAAACCTCAAGATGCACGCACTCAAAACTCTCCTTAGCATGGAGAACATCGATATCTGTGCAGTAATAGAAACCTGGTTCAAGGCTCCTGAGAGCACCCCAGCACTACCAGGTTATACCTCATACCATGCTTTTCAGCCCCAAAATTTGGACCAACCCACAAAAGGAGGGGGAGTATCAATATTCATCAAAGATACCCAAACCTCCAGGTTGGTGGCACAGCACGAAGCATCAGAGACTATCCATGTGCAACTAACAGTGGGTAAAACTGCCTTCCAGTTCATAGCCTGCTACAGACCACCCTCCCTAACCCAGGAACCTCACTCGGCCTTCCTGAGAACACTGGAAATTATGAAGGTCTCTCCAAACACCATTATATTGGGCGACTTCAACTACCCAAACATAGACTGGGAGCACTACTCTAGCTCCAACACCCTAGCTCAAAGGTTCCTAGAATTTGTAAACTCAAATGCTATGGAACAACTTGTCACCACTCCCACAAGAGGGGAAAACATACTGGACCTGATCATCACCAACATGGGGACTCTATGCTCCAGACCAGAAGTGTATCCCTCACTGGTAAGATCAGACCATAAACTAATCTCACTGGATATTCACATCCTGACACCACCCCTGCCCAGAAAACCACAGTGAAAAACTTCTCTAAAGCAAATTTCACACTCCTCAAAACCAAGGTGGAATCCTTCAAAGCCCCCAGGCCTGTGGAAAATATGGCCCAGACCGCAGAATTCTTTATAAACACATTATATGATCACCTTCAGGAATGCATGGATCATGCGATCCCAAATAAAACCAAGACCCAATCCTCCAAAGGCAGACGTCCTGTCTGGTGGACCCCAGCCATAAACAAACTATACAATAGAAGGAGGAAGCTACTAAATGATAGAGCAAAATTCCAAAAAGGGAAGGCATCTCTGATCAGTATTAGCAAAAAACTACGGGCACTCATAAAATCGTCTAAGGCCAGCTTAGAGAGAAAAATTGCACAGGACACTAAGGATAATCACAAGGCTTTCTTTAGTTATGTTAGGAACCTGGGTGGTAATTCCCAGATATGCTCAGAATTAGTCAAAATGACAAAAATACACTGAACCCACAGACATTGCCAACATCCTAGCTGACAGGTTCAGCGCAAACTTCTCCCCCCCTCCCCACCAAAAGGGCAAATATCTATTCCAGCAGAGTGCTGCACCCCTGACATCTCAGATGCTCAGGTAAGAGCCGCCCTCTCCAAAGCAAAAAACACAGCATCAATGGGACCAGACGGTGTCCCGGGCTGCATCCTACATGAACTCCAAGAAGAGCTAAACCCAAACATAAAACTACTGTTCAATCTCAGCCTTACTACAGGATATGTACCCAAAGAGTGGCGTACAGCAACTGTGGTCCCTTTCCACAAAAGTGGTGCCTCAATGGATCCTGGAAACTATCACCCCATAAGCCTGACTAGCTTGGTCTGCAAAGCTATGGAAAGGATCATCATGGACCTCATAAATAAAGATATTGGGGACCTACAGACACTGGATCCTACCCAGTTCAGCTTTGTTAAGGGCAGATCCTGCCTCTTAAACCTGGTTGATTTCTTTGAAACAGTCACCAAGGCCATTGACGAGGGGAAGGTGGTCCACACAACCTACCTGGACCTCGCAAAAGCCTTCGATACAATACCCCACTCGGGCATTATAGATAAGCTCACCAGCTTAAATATAAACCCCTGTGTCACTAGATGGGTTGCAAACTGGCTCAAGGACAGAACCCACATGGTTCAGTCCTGGGACCTCTCTTGTTCGGTATATATTTCTCGGAGGTACAGGCCAACACGGAAGGACTGTGGCTAACCAAGTTCGCAGATGACTGCAAAATGGGCGCCATAATTGACTCTCCAGCCGACACAAGCATCCTCCAAAAGGGCCTCATAGAAACAGACAACTGGTGCCAGAGCCATGGCCTCAAGCTAAACGCCAAAAAGTGTATAGTCATCCCCTTTGGCAAAAACAAAGTGCCCACAAATTACCACATAGGTGGTAATCCATTAAGTACAGAAGAAGTAATTAGGGACCTGGGGACCCAAGTTGATAGCAATCTCTCATTTGACAACCATGTGGCCAAAGTGGTTAGAAAAACATTTTTATAGCCCACCTAATCATGAAGGGATTCACATCTAGATCAGGGGAGGTCATCGTGCCTCTTTACTCATCCCTCATCAGGCCCATAATTGAGTACAATGCCCCTTTTGGGATGTACCTTACCAGACACCTGCAGCAACTGGAAAGACCCCAAAAGTACCTCACCAAGAGGATCAAAGGGCTCAAACAGATGCCATATGCTGCCCGGTTAAAGAAACTCCAGCTCTACTCAGTGGCATACCGCCTGTTCAGAGGTGATCTGTGCCTGATGTATAAAGCCATGTCCAACCCGGAATTAATGGACATGCTGCAACTCAGAAAATCCAAATCCCATCGAGCTACACGCTCGAGAGACTTGAACCTCAGCACTGAAATAAATAGGACATGCTGGAAGGACAGATTCATAGCCCAGAGGCTCCCTTCACTCTGAAATAAAATCCCAGTCCAGGTTAGGCAGAGTCCCTCATTGACTCTCTTCAAGAGGAATCTTGATGAGTGGATGGGAGATTGTAGGTTTACCCCGGGTATCACTTCTGTGTCACTGTTAGACAGAGGCACAGTATACTAACCTCAAAAAAGGGCACAGCAAAATTAATTTAAAATGGGTGGCGAAAGCCAAACACATTCTGGCTAGGCTTATAAATGCCCTAGGGCAGATAGCCTAGTATGAACCTATGAACCTAAGAAGCTATCTAAAGAGAAACAAGTCATGCTACCTGAGGACTATACAAAGGAGGATGAATACAGCAACCCAATAATCTGAGATTATCAACATAGAAAAAGTGCACATGATGTCAAAATGTGGTGTTTTACATTTTGTAATTTCTATTCTGTATGCTTTATAAAAATGCTTTGTTGATCTAGCCTCACTTTGTGTGCCGTGTTTCCTCATGTATTATACATTTATACTTTCTACAGTTGTGTTGTGTTGACAGTATTGTTGTGTTGATAGGGCTGTGGCTGTTTATGACTTCAGTCTCTGGGTATAGCTGTTGTCCACTGGAACTGTTGCTGTAAATGTCATTTGTATACTATCACAGCTACCAGTTGTGGCAACTTAACAGCATCCTTCAACCTTTCAGTAAAAAGTTGTTTGAGTAATCTGAACATTTATACAGTACTTTCTTATAAATCATGTCATTATCATTGCTATGAGATGTCTCATGAGTACCATGCAGCATTCGTAATTATTTAGTTTTTTCCTTACATTTATTTACCAGCAGGAGGACTAGTCTATCAACCCTTTTTTTGCAACAGTCCATACTTCTTACTTGCCTCCTAGTACAAAGATATTTTTTTCTTATGATACACTGCTTTAAATATACACTGTAGTTATCAGATTGATATGTACTTTGAGGGGTTATACAACATGCTATTATAAATTCATTACAGTGATATTTCTTCCATATGTTTACTTATTACATTGCACATTAATGACAATTATCGTTGAATGCTATGCACATACCATACTGCAGGAGCTTTTCTATACAGTTTATACATATTATATGACACCCACTTTATTAATTCTAGCTACTCATTAAACTGAGCTTTTAGTAGTTTACTTTTACTAGAAGAACATCAGTTGCCCTTTGTAGTTTAACCTTTTTATAGTAATCTGATATGCACACTAAGTTAATTGTGGTGGTATTTTTGTTAAATTAAACATTATGCCTGCATTTTGTTTTTTTCTTATTCAGAAGACTATGCAAGATTGATTTGTGATTTATAGCTATGTAGAGGGTAAGAATTTCCTCTTTTCCATTTTCTTTGGATTTGGCTGTGTTTTACACACAGACACACACACGTGCAAGATAAACACACACGCGCATACACACACACACACGCGCACACACACACACACACACACACACACACACACACACACACACACACACACACAAAAACACACACAAACACGCACACACGTACACACACACACACAGACATACAAATCACTTGCATGTTTTGTGGCATATGCCATGCATTTCATCACATAAATCAACTAGCACGACATTTTAAACAATTACACAGAAAGTCATTACTCTAATTGTTACTACATGCTAGAATAACTATAAACAAAATAAAACTGATATCAATCTTATTTTGTTTGTAGTTGTTTTAGTATATTCAAAAGAGACCATATATTCTCCCATGTTGGTGAGTACCAGGGTGATTGTGTTAATAAAATCCAGGAATCACTGTGTCTGTGAGTTTGAGAAAGTGTAAGCTTCCCTGTCTGTACAGGGGTAGTTAATGCCACCCATGAATAGGGAGTTTGGTTGGATACTAAGAGGTTCTAGTAAGGTCAGACTCTAGGGACATAGATGGTGACCTGTAGCTAGCTATGATATAGTGAGGGGCCTTATCTATGGTGACTTGCACATGGTTGAGCTCCATGGTATCATCCTGTTTAATCAGAAAAAGTACCAGATCAAACAGCTGAAAAGCAGAAATCAGATGAGTTGCGATCTTTAGGTAAACCACTGATATATCCTTTTAGCTTCAGTTTGGATTCTATCACTGTCAGCTTTTAGGAAATGTTTGAAGTGCTGTTAAGCATTTTATAGTTGTAATGATGTAGTGCGGTTTGTTATTATTTTTACCTGTGTGTGGTTTTACTTATTTCAATTGTTTGCTTTTTTTCTTATGGTTTGTGTTTATACACACACACACACACACATATATATATATATATATATATATATATATATATATATATATATATATATATATATATATATATATATATATATATATATATATATATATATTGACTGGAGCATGTACATTGACAAAAACATTTGCATTGACAGAGCAGGACATTAGAAAACATCCTTTATGTTTACATATCAAAATGTCATCCAGATGATATAGTGCAGCTCACTTAGGTGCATATGTCTAGCACATGCTAACATATGTTGTAATCCATGCATGCGTGCAATGCAGGATGCTGTCATGTGTGTTCATTCACTACAATTGCTGCACAGTATGCATACTTCCCTGATGTGTCTTGCTACTAATGCACTGATGTAGTCATTTCACAGCTATATTACTGACCCATGGCTGTGTCATTCGCTACATCATAATCCTTATTATTCGAAACATTGCTGCATTTTCTTTATTCAGCTATAAAGCACTGGAATCAGGCTCCTCTATGGCTATTCATCTGACTTTTGCGCCTTATACCTGTGTTTGTGCTCTGTCTATGTTTGAATAGATATAGGTGTATGTTGTTGACACATGTATGTCATTAACAGTACATACTGTGCCATGTGTATGTTGTATACTGTTATCATATTGTGTCATAGTTCCTGTGGAATATGCTCTGAAACATCATTGGTGCCACTGCTGTTGCCCTTTTTAGGACACATTTTGTTATGCACCTATACAAATAGCCTGCAACATGGTCAGCACTCCCTGTGAGAGATTCACAGCCCCCTTTATTGTATGAATCACGTATGTATCAGAACATGCACTACCTTTCAGTCACTAAATCCTTGTACAGTCTGCACAACATTATACCTGAAATCCATCCTTAGACTTTGGGGGTTTAGTGAATGCTCCAGCACAAAACCTTCTCTGGCTAGTTCTGCCTGAATTAAAGATCTTAATTATTACCATCTGGTCTTGTTTCAATGGAGTGGTATTGAAATGCTTTTGGAAGGGTCCCCTTTGGCATTCTAACTCCAAGTGATTTTTCCCGACATTTTAAGCATATTCACTGGGAATATACTGTCCAATTTGTCCTATATCAGGAAGCTTTTCCTACTATATTCATAGCCTCCTGTTAAAACTGCACAGGTTCATATTATTTTTCTGCCTGGTAATTGTGATATCATAAAGGTAATTGTCTCCATAGGTGGCTGAATTATTACCTTTCCACCCATGACTGTGGTGACACAGAACTATTTTTTCTGTCCTAGTGAAAATATATACTGCAGTAAGTCTGGTTCCTGTAGGAAGGATTTTCTGTGTAGAGACAATTTAATTTCTGTAATCCTGTGCAGCTTTGAGGTGTCACATACAGAATGTTGTGCTGACTGCAAAAAATGTAAAATCATTTATTTGCCTTCTTGCCTGACTGCATTGTTCCATCATCTCCTAGACTGTTGAAACAGAGGCTGGGTGAGCAACTGGAAAGTAATGGACATGAAAGATTTTTAGGATCAGACAATATGCATATTGTTTAAGAAGTACATCAGAATATAAGCAATGAAGTGTGTTTGTGAGCTTCATGTGGGGGGAGTCAGTGCATTAAAAGAGCTTTAAAATGGCTAAGGCAGACTAGGGTCAATGTGCAGAGAGACTGCCAAATAACAGAAAAAAAAGTACACTGAGACTTCTCTGCCTGGCCTTTCATCAGAGAGAAAGGAACTCTCTGATCAAGGGCCAATCCTGATATATCAGTTTTGCTTTGTCTTTTGGTTGGCAGTCACCCTACAAATCGACCTACAATCACCTCTGGGTCATTTCAATTGTGTCTAGAGCTGATCTACCTATATAGCCTGGCTGCTTTGTGAATTAAACAGCCATTCTGACACAGACGAAAAAGTGCTGGCAGATTCTCTGTTATTCAATCCTTTGAGAGGCAAGTACATGTCAGTTTTATTGTATGTCAAGAATCTGTGTAGTCTGTGATTCATATAACTGAATCATTACTTCACAACTGTGTTCTTTCAGCACTGAAAATTTAGTATAATGTGACAATAAAAATGTTAGGCTTTCTTCTTCTGCAATGAGACAAGCCTAAACAAATGTCATGGGCTGAAATCCAGCTTTGGTTTATGTATGTGTTCAGAAACTGCAGATGTCTTGCACCACTTTCCAGCAGCAGTTGCTGAAAAGATAGACGTGTCCACGTGGACTATGCTGTGTATAACTTATATACTTCAGTGTCTGTATGTAAAATGTAATGGTACAAAACAAGAACCACTGCAAATCTAGAAGATGCCTGGCACTAAATTCTCATGTTACACAAATCTCTCCCTTTCTTGTCACCTTTTTCATAGCTTTGGGTGCAGACAACTAATTATTTCACTTGTCATGTTTTGCTTCTATTCTGACTAGTATGCCCTTAACCCTCCTTATTAAGCACAACAACCATTAGCAGAGTGCTATACAGGCCTAAGGCTCTATGTTGTTTATTACTGTAGCATGTTTTGTTTTCATTTATGTATTTTCTTCCCCTTATTTTCCCTTATGCACTTGCATTGTAACAAATCCTGCCCATGTACCCTTCCTTCTGATAGTACATACAGTATAAGCTCCTAGGTCCTTTGGGGGGACTAAAATTACAAATAAAAAACTGTCTCATGGATGGATGACATGAATATCAGTCCACTCTCGTTGTGGAGATCCAGGTAAGAAGAATGACTGAAAATTATTGTTTCTGACACTGTGAGAAGAAACAGCAGCAGCAAAAAGCAAGCAAAACAATCTTTGATAGCAATTCTGAGGATGACAGCAGTTTGTACATGTGGGGGGAGGGTTCCTTCCTCGTGAAGTTCAAAGCCACATTAAAGCCGTAGTGCAGTTTCATCAGGTATATATATATATATATATATATATATATATATATATATATATATATATATATATATATATATATATATATATATAATTTTGTACAGTCCTAATACCACAAGGATAGTGATGCTCAGGCATGTATATTTTTGTCACAACACACATTGGTAAGACCTCAAGACATTAATTATGAGGTGACAAACTTTTCCCCTAACTGCCTTATTGTATTCTGTATTTACATTACACAGGCAAATTACCTTCCCCCTCAACCAGTCTCTGTATCAGCATTAGGGATCACTCTTCTTCATATAGGTAAAGTATGTATAGTGTTCCTCATTCACAGCTCACTGCCTTATTACTTCCAAAAAGGGTGCTAAGCTCTGAAATTAATTTTAATTTGAAATATTGCCATGTAATAACATATTACTAAGTGAATGACTTCCCATTTTACTACCTCTGTTGTTAGTTTCTTTTTACTGAGGAAGGAAAATGGAAGTGTATTATTCAAATGCAAATAATTTGTTGAAGCTAAATGCTACTACAGTCAGGGAATTTACAGAATGTGCGGTACATCTTGATGTTTAATACTGTAATTAAACATTGTAATATATTGTTAGTTGAGGAGTCGGGTAATGCTGTTTTTAATGACTATTACCAGGAATAGATAAACACTAAAGTGTCCAAATTCCAGCTGGACTTAGTTGTAACTTGCCCTATCCTTAATTTTCAATGTTCCTTTGTTGTTCTGGTGCTGAGCTGCTTTTTGAAAGATACGTGTCCATAATTTGCAAGGGTGTTAACAAAATCGTACTCTTTGCTGCCTTCTGAGGATGTGTTGTTTAAGGTGGGTGACTTCCCAATAAGCCAAGTGTCCTCATTACAGCAGCTGTATTTCAGAAATTCATTTCTGTATTTGTTAAGAAACCACTTACAATTTCAGTGCATTCACTGGTGACAGTGTTCTGTTACATATAGCTCACCCCATAGTAATTTAATTGGATTTCTACTAAACCTTACATATATCTCTTATTTTTTTTTTTTCAACAGGTCCACTGAAAACATCTCTAAAGCATACACACAGCAGACTCATCCAAAAGGCAGTCTGAGTCCACTCAATCCACCCACCATTTATTTTGAACAAACTTTGTGCCACTTCACCTCTTCTGCTTTAAGTAAGTGTAAGGCAGCCAGTCTTTTCTGTGTATATTTTAGCCTGCACAGTGACTAACCTGAAGACAAGTGCTTCAGTGGCCTAGTTTGTAAGCAAAAGCCTTATAGTCTGTAAACCCTCCTCCACTGATATCCTGCTGGTCAGCTTTTACTCTCTACTTCCTAACAGACACTGACTTTTACTCATACTGCTCTTAGTCAAGCTATTTCTCCTATATTTTCTTCACTTTTTCTAGACTTGGTACTCCCATTATTTATAACATCCTGTCTTTCTTCAGTGGAACAGCATGCCTTCAAGGAAGTCACCCTTGGTCTTCCTTCCTTTCTTATTTCTCTTTGCCAGGGACAGTTACTAAACCACTTTCAGCTCTGAGATAGTATTTGTCACAGTCAACACTGACTGGGTGCACTCAACTTCCCGTTTAAGCTAGAAAAGTGCATTTTTATTTTTCTACAGAAGCGTCCCTAGCAAATAGATATATGTGTAACAGTAAAGTCTGCAGTTTGAATACCAGTCTGCGGGTTATATTTTTATGTAAATTATAAATATTTTGGCAGCCTAAAACAAAGCACTTTGTCCATTTGTGATACAAATGTGATACGAAAGAGGGGTACACTGAGTGAGTGTGATTATTTGACTGTTGCCTCACTATATCTCGACATTCTCTTCATTTTCTTTATGTCTTCCTTGACATATGAAGTCATGCTATATTCTGGAAGTGTCAGCAGGCATGAGAGATGATGCTGTGTTCCAGAACAGTTTAGTGATTTCAGCAAAGTCACTACATTTGATTATGAAATATGTCTTGTATGTTTATGTGTGCTGGAGTATTCCAGTAAAGTACTAAAACTTGCAAATTCATTGGAATATTCCAGTGTAACACTTGAAAATTGCAAAGTCATCGTATTTGGCAGGAATTGCTGTTCCTTCTGGGGGGGGGTGTTAGTCAACACCACAGAATGGTCTGGTTCCAGCCTACACTGGAAAGTATTAATTCTCATGATTTGTGGTAAACAACTTGGTTATATTTAGCTGGGGCTCCCTGCACTCAGGCAGAAGCCTCACCTGTAGAGTGGATGCACTGCCCAGGACCAGTTTCCGGATGAAGACTCTTGCCTGACTGCAACGGGGCTTCCCAGTCAAGACTGAAAACAGGATGAAGCTTTCTCTTTATCGGTGATGTATACCTTTTTTTTTTAAATGTATTGTCTAATTTCCTATTTTAGTTAAATAGAGTTTACTTAGTTTTCTGTTTTAGTGCGATTTACTGTTCAATTACATAGAGTTTATTTAGTTTTCTGTTTAGTGACAGAAATAAAGTTTGTTACTAAATAATTTCTTCAGTGTCAAATGAATTATTTCAAATCCTGCTCATTAGGCAATACATTATTTTGGCGTCATGGACAGGATTCGAAATGTTCAAAAAGAAAAGTAAAAAGGAGATAGTAGCTATTGAAGTAGAAATTCCAGGAAGAGATCTGGACCCATACAAAGCATTAGCTTTGGAATAGTCAAGTGGTACCGGATTAAGTGAAAATTGGGATGTTTGTTTAAAAGACGCTGAACCAGGTTCAGTACAAGCATGCTTACAAAAAGTTTTAGTAGAAAAAGGGAAGGAAATGAGTGGCATATGCAGAAGGAGCTGGATCCTTTTAACTGCATATTGAAAATTACATGAGGATAAACTGTGCAAATGTGAACAAATAGAACAATTACAGAAACGAATAGTAGAGTTAGAAAAACAAAATAAAATCTTACAATGTTAGACCAAATTACTCGCAGACAAAACAGACATGTATCAGCATGTAGCAAAAAAGGCTCCTGTACATGTAACAAAATATAAATATCATAAACGTCAAAAATTAATAAAAAGAAAGTACAGATATCGATAGCAAAAGCAGGTTTTGATTTGAACCCAGACTGATGGAATGGAGATATTTGTTTTCTTCCGATCCCCCATTCCAGTCAGATTCTGATAATGAAAATAATTTCAAAGAAGAGGAAGAACAGGATAAAAAGAGGCTAGTATAGGTAAAACCAATCCTTAGGTGAAGGCAGCAGATTAGGTTCATAGGTTCATAGGTTTATACTAGGCTATCTGCCCTAAGGCATTTATAAGCCTAGCCCAAATTATTGTGGCTTACGCCACCCCTTATATGAAAAAATACTGTGCCCATTAGTTTGTTGTGCCTCTGTCCAGCAGTGACACAGAGTTGATTCCTGGGGTAAACCTACGATCTCCCATCCACAGGTCTAGATTTCTCTTGAACAGAGTCAGCGAGGTGCTCTGCCTCACATGGACCGGGATTTTATTCCACAGCATAGGGAGTCTCTGAGTGATAAATCTATCCCTCCAGCACGTCCTATTTATATCCGTGCTAAGGTTTAAGTCGCTTGCTCTAGTGGTTTTGGTGGATTTGGATTTTTGAGGTGGAGCATGTCCATTAATTCGGGTTGGACATGGCCTTGTATGTCAGGCACATGTCACCTCTGAGCAGACGGTATGCAACTGAACAGAGCTGGAGTTTCTTCAATCTGGCAGCATATGACAGATTTTGGAGTCCCTTTATCCTTTTGGTGAGGAACTTTTGGGGTCTCTCCAATTGCTGCAGATGTCGGGTGAGATACATCCCGAATGGGGCATTGTACTCGATCATTGGTCTGATAAGTGAAGACTACAGGGGACAATGACCTCACTAGATCTGGATGTGAATCCCTTCATGATTAGGTGGGCAATGTAGAAGGTCTTTCTAACCACTTTAGCAACGTGAGTGTCAAAGAAAGGCCACTGTCAACCTGGGTCCCCAGGTCCCTGATAACCTCTTCTGTGCTTAGTGGATTGCCACCTATATGGTAGCTTGGGGTTACCTTGTTTTTCCCGAAGGGTATGACTATACATTTTTTGGCGTTTAACTTCAGGCCATGGCTCTGGCACCAGCTATCTGTTTCCGTGAGTCCCTTCTGAAGGATATCCGTGTCCGATGCACTTTCCACTATGGCCCAGTTTGCAGTCGTCTGCAAACTTTGTCAGCCAAAGTCCTCCCATGTTGGCCTGTACTTCTGAGAAGTAGATGCCAAACAATAGGGGCTCAAGGACCGAGCCCTGTGGGACACCACTTGTGACCGGCTTGGAGTCTGACACAGCGCCAGCAACTCTAACCCTGTGGGTTCTGTCCTTAAGCCAGTTTGCAACCCATCTTGTGACATATGGGTTTACATTTAAGCTGGTAAGTTTTTCTACAATACCCGAGTGGGGTATTGTGTGAAAGCCTTTGCAAGGTCAAGGTAGGCTGTATGGACTGCCTTTCCCTCATCAATGGCCTTGGTGACTGTTTGAAGAAGTCAACCAAGTTCAAAAGGCATGATCTTCCCTTGACAAAGCCAAACTGGGTCGGGTCCAATGTCTGCAAGTCCCCTATATCTTTGTTTATGAGCTCCATTATGATCCTCTCCATAGCTTTGCAGACTAGACTTGTTAAGCTTATGGGGCGGTAATTACCAGGGTCCGTAGAGGCACCGCCTTTGTGGAGTGGGACCACAGTTGCCGTACGCCACTCCTTGGGCACGTATCCTGTGGTAAGGCTGAGATTAAACAGCTGCCTTATGTGCGGGGTTAATTCCTCATTTAGCTCATGTAGCACACAGCCGGGGACACCATCCGGTCCCATTGATGCTGTGTTTTTAGCTTTAGAGAGAGCAGCTTTCACCTGCGCATTTGAGATGTCCGGGAGGCTACACTCGGCTGGGATAGTTATCTCTCCTTTAGGGGGGGAGGGGGGGGTGAAGTTTGCACTGAACCTGTCTGCCAGTATGTTGGCAATGTCTGTGGGTTCAGTGATTTTTATATCATTTTGGACTAATTCTGAGCATATCTGGGAGTTTCCACCCAGGTTCCTAACATAGCTGAAAAAGATGATTCGTGGAACACAAGGGCTCCAAGCAGGGCAGGAAGAAGTTCATTACGAAGATTTTACTCAACAGGAAATGAGTGATTTGATTGAAAGGTTTAAACAAAAGCCTGGGGAATTGTTAGTAGCATGAGTTTGGGAACACTGGAGTGGAAATAGACAAAAGAGATACCAAAAAGTTTGGTATGTTAAGTAATGATCCATCAGTGCAGGATGCATTTTGAAATTATGATAAACAGGAAATGACAAATTATAGCAGATTGCTGTGCTGAAAAATATCCTTCAGAAATGGACTGGCCTCCTAATAATAGGCCACGGAACACATTATGAGATGCTATTCAAAGAATTAAGGAAGAGACAATGAAAACTGCTTTACTTGTAGGGACCGCTGATACATTATTACAAAATTCTTTGACAGTCTCGATTAGAAACAGAATTATTAAGCTAGCACCCCCGGCTTATAAAACAGTAATACTGACATACTTAATTAGTGAGATGGGAAATGCTATTTATCAAGTTACTGAGGGACTGAGGCAGTTGGTAGAGCTAGGAGAATGGAGACCAAAACAGTCAAATAGTGATAGGGGAGAAAATAAAGGTGATGGACGCAAAGAAGCTCGAGTGTCCCAAAAAGATATGTTTACTGCGTTGTTGAAAGATGGAGTATCAAAAGATGAGATTGATGGGATAGATACTCCAACAATGTGGGAGATGTATAAAAAGTGAGGTTTAAATAAAAAGGGGAGACAGGCTCAGAATGTAGAAAGACAGGATGAGTATGTGACAGAAGGTAAGGCTGAGGATAAGGAAGAGAATCCAATGGTTCCTTCTGCTCCACTTGTGATATACCCTGATTTGTCAAGTCTAATCACCCTAGATATCTGCATCCGCATCCCGCCCCCATCCACCATTAAGGAAAGCATGGTAAAAAATTTCTCCAAAGTCAATTTCATGCTTCTTAAGACAGAAGTGGCGATCTTCATGACACCCATGCAGATGGACAGTTACAACTGCTGAATCCTGCACAAATGTACTCTATAAGCACTTACACGAGTGCCTGGATCGTGCTATCCCAAACAGAACCAAGACACTATCCTTCAAAAAAAAGGAAGCCAATCTGGTACCCCCCTGCCATAAACAAACTCTACAACAGTAGGAAGAAACTGTTGCAAAAGAGAGTAAAATCCCATGAGTGCAGGAGATCCCTGGTCAGCCTCAGCAAGAAGCTGAGATCCTTTATAAGATCCTCCAAAGCTAACTATGAAAACAATATCACCACTGATTCTAAGGGCAACCACAAAGCATTCTATAGCTATGTGAAAAATCTCAATGGCAACACCCAGATCTGCTCTGAGTTACAGCACAACGGCACAAAAATTACAGAAATAACTGATATTGCCAACATCCTGGCAGATAGGTTCAGTGCTAACTTTACCCCCCTCTCACCCCCTAAAGGGCCCATATCTACAGGGGAAGAATGCAGAGTCCCTGTAATCACATCTATACAGGTAAAAGCTGCACTCTCTAAAACCAAAATCACAGCATCCATGGGACCGGACAACATCCCAGGCTGCATTTTACATGAATTTCAGAACGAACTGGCTTCCCACCTAAGCACCATGTTCAATCATAGTCTCACATCAGGCTTTGTGCCCACCGAATGGCACACAGCAACAGTTATCCTACTCCACAAAGGGGGAGCCACCACTGATCCTGAGAATTATTGCCTTATTTGCCTGATGAGCCTGGTCTGCAAGGCCATGGAACGTATCATCATGGAACTCATAAACAAAGACATTGGTAACCTCCAAACTCTGGACCTCTACCCAGTTTGGGTTTGTGAAAGGCAGATTATGCCTTCTGAACCTGATCAACTTCTTTGAGGCAGTCACCAAAGCCATAGATGAGGGTTTGGTGATTCACACAGCCTATCTTGATCTCCCCAAGGCTTTTGACACCTTTCCCCATTCTTGAATTATAGCTAAACTCACTAAACTAGGTATAAATGCCTAAGTCACAAGATGGGTTGCCAACTGGCTCACTTGACAGAACCCACACTGCAAAAGTTGGAGACTCCAAATCTGACTTCAAACCAGTGACAAGTGGAGTACCACAGGGTTCAGTCCTGGGACCTCTCCTGTTTGGTATCTACTTCTCTGAAGTACAGGCTAACACAGAAGGCCTCTGGCTAATGAAGTTTGCAGATGATTGCAAACTAGGAGCCATAGTCGAGTCCCCAAATGATGTGGACATCCTACAGAAGGGCCTCACTGAGACAGATGCCTGGTGTCAGAGGCATGGCCTCAAGTTCAGTGCCAAAAAGTGCATTGTCATCCCTTTTTGTAAAAACTCTGTACCCATGAACTACCACATAAATGGCAGCCTCCTTAATGATGAATGTGTGATAAGAGACCTTGGGACCAAGGTGGACAGTAGTCTCTCCTTTGATAATCACATCACCACAGTAGTCACGAAATCCTTCTCTGTGGCACACCTCATCACAAAAGGATTCTCATCCAGGAAAAAATAGGTCATCGCCCCCCCCCTACTCGGCACTCATTAGACCCATTATAGAGTACAATGCTCTTTTTGGACTGTACCTCACAAGACATCTGCTGCAGCAGGAAAGGCCACAGAAGTACCTCACAAAGAGGATTACTGCCCTACACTGACCATCTCAAAAAACTCCAGCTTTACTCAGTAGCATATCCTACTCCAAGCAGATGTCTGCCCAACATATACGGCTATGTTAAACCCAGAGCTGTTGGACATGCTACACCTAAAGAAATCCCAGTCCCTCCAAACTACACACTCTAGGGACCTAAACATTGTCACCACAATAAACAGGAGATGCTGGAGGGATAGATTCCTGTCCCAGAGACTTCCTATACTCTGGAACAAGGTACCCATCTATGTCAAGCAAAGTTCCTCATTAGCACTCTTCAAGAAAAATCTTGATGAGTGTATGGGAGATAGGAAATACACCCCAGGGATCATTTCTGTGGCTCTGCTCGACAGGGGCACAGGAAATTAACTTTCTTGGGTGGTGTAAGCCAGGGAACCTTGTTGGCTAGGCTTACTTAGGCCCTTGGGCTGATAGCCTAGTACCTACCTATGAACCTATGAACCTAAGTCTAAATTTTAATTAGGAAATTGGCCAAGCTTCCATGAGTGGATGGGCTCGGCAATGGGTCCAAGCTCTAATTGATACTGGAGCAGAAGCCTCACTGATTTATGGAAATCCAAATTTATTTAAGGGACGATAAGTTACTATCACTGGACTTGGTGGGAAACAAATTAAGGCAGTTCAGATGATGTTAGAAATGAAAATAGGTCATTTACCAAAGAAAAAGTACCCTGTCTTAATAGTGCCTGCCCCTGAATATATAATAGGAATTGACATTTTAAAGGAGCTGACGTTGAATTTGTTGGACGGACAGTATCAATTTGGTGTTAAGCCATATTTTTCTTTTAAAGCAGTTGTAATAGGTAAAGTCAAAATGGCACCTGTATAATTACCTCCAACAACTTGCATTTTCAATCCGGTTCATTGCATTTTCAACCCACTTTGTTTGCCCTCACTAACTCTTGGGCTCACTCCACTCCCTTGGCCTACCCTTAATTCCTACCAGCTCTTACTCTACATATATAATTCCACAACATCATCCACATATTCCAGAAACCAATACCATCAGTTCCCCTCCAAAAAAAAAAAGATCAATAGAATTACTCCCAATAGTAACACCCACTCTAATTTACCACCCAAGACACTCTGTCTCTCAAACTGCTCTACTTCTTACCCCCTATAGCTATCACATTACATCTCTGCAACAAACCCAGTACCAACCTAATACTGTCTAATCCTAATTTACAGCAAAGATAAAACCCAAGTTAAATAAGATGCCTCTAACTCAGATTACTCTAATATTCCTCTTAACTCTAATAGCGTTCATCACCAATTACCAAATCCACCTCCTTGAAATAAAAAGGACTTCAACCAGTCCTCACAAAGACTACCAACATCTACCCAGCCTGTCTTCCTCCAGAGCACCCTATCTCTACAATCAGACCACATCTGATTTATTAATCTATAAACAGCTTAAAATTAAGTATTGCCAGAAACAAAAAAATAAATCCTCAAGGAATAAACTGTGCCTGCAAGCCAAAGACCAATGTAACTGAAGAAAACAAGGCACAGAAATACGAATGAGAGTATAAAAAGTTTAAAAGTTTAATAATGTAAGCGCTTTCACACCAAATACTAGTGCTTCATCAGACCATATTAAAACTGCATCAGCAAACACTTTTAATACACTCACATTGATTCAAAGTAGCCAATAAAAATCAAGGAAAGGTAAAGACCTAACATCAGCTTGTATTATTTTAAGAGACATCGTGCTTTTACTACAGGCTTAATAGAAGCCCTGTCATTTAGACCTGGGTATTTATCAACTTGCCATAATATAATCCAATGCAATTCTCTGGTTTCAGTAAAGTTTTTAAACATCACCACCATGTATATTTTCAGAAATAATTTCAACAACTTGAAATCTAAAACCATGTTCATTCTCATTCTCCATACAATGTCTGGCTAGTGCATTCTTAGTGTCTCCATTCCTAATACAATATATATATGTTCTCTGACTCATTCCATCAGTGACCTGTTGGTTTTTCCAACATCGAAACAGTGGCAAGCTATGCATGTCACCAGATAAATCAGATTCCTTGTTCAACAGTTAGCTGTAAACTCAAATGTATACTCAAAACAAGTATCTGGATGAATAAAGTATCCTGATGTGTTAATAAACATACAGAAATTGCATGTACGGCATTGACTGGTGCCTGTCCAGCCACCATCCTGTCTACTTTCTTTTTGTGTCACATTTTTATAACAAAGCTTTCTTTTAAGAGGTTTCTTATTCTTAAAGGCAAAATTTGGTCTATGGCCAACAACCTTTGAGATGTCATTGTCCAAACTCAATATAGACCAGTTTGACTTAATAATGTTCATTATGTCAGTCATATCACTAGTATAAAATAAGGATATAGGCAAACTATTCCTATTACTAGTGGCCTGAGAAGACTTGGCCTCAAAAACTTAATTTGAAAAATATGGCTTTGCCTTATTCTCCCTATGCATAACTCCATAGAAATGTTCCTTTCAACCTCACATTCTTTGTATCCCCTTTCATGAAATTCTCTTTTAAGCATGTGAACATCTTGTCTGAAAACATCATCACAATTGTTCAGTCGAGATATTCTCATTGTTTGACCTTTAATAACATTCCGGAATATATGGCTAGGGTGCATGCTATCCCTGTGTAGGATAGCATTTCTTCTACAAGATTTCCTATATAATTTAGTCTGAAGATTCCTAGTTGTATCAGTACTAACTAGTATATTAAGGAAGTCTATTTCACTGGTGGAAAACATATATGTAAATTTAAGAAAAGATGTAGTGGACTCTAGATGGCTGATAAATGACATAAGCTATCCTTCAGTGCATCCCCATACAAAAACAAGTCATCTACAAATCTCCTATAGAAGCTGACCAAGGGAGCATATTCATTTAAGTTTAACAGGGATTTCTTCTCCCATTCAGCCATAACTATGTTGGCGTAGCTATTGGCACAATTTGTGCCCATAGCTATGCCAACCTTCTGTAAGAACAGGTGTCCTTCAAAAAGAAATACATTATTTTCTAACACAATTTCCAAGAACATACATATAAGATCAAGTTTGCTTGAAGTATATTCACTGTTTTTAACAAGGAAATCATATACCTAGAAATTCCCAAAGGGTGGGGGATGGCAGTGAATAACGATACAACATCCATGGTTACTAACAAGCAACCATCTCTCAACTTCCTATTTACACTATACTTATATAAATCTTCAAGAAACTGTTTACTGTCTTTTAGAACCTGTTCCTGTCTATCTAATAATGGTCTCAAATTATTTTCAATAAATATAGAAAAAGGCTCAGTGACCCAGCCACTTCAGGAAACTATAGGTCTAAATGGGGGTTGTAGTGCATTCTTATGTATTTTTGGGAGCCCATGAAAAACTGGGATCAAAGGAAACTCAACAGATAAATAAATGGGTAATTCACTAATAATAATGTGACTACAGTAACAATTAAGTAGGGCAGCATTAACTTCAGCCTTCATGATATCTACCACATCAAAATCAATACAAGCATATACATTCTCATCAAGCAAAGTAGAAAAAATAGTATTAAAATAATAATAATAATCCATTATAATAATAGCACCACCTTTATCAGCATTTTTTATCATAATGTCACCATCTTGTTGCAGAGATGCTAGCGCTTCTTTCTCTGAAGCACTCAAATTACAAAACTTTCTTTTAAGCATACCTCTACTGGTAGCTTGCAGCAAGTTATGTTCACATTTTTTACAAAATGTCCCCAATAATAGATGCAAATTTGGCTGAAAGGTGCTAAGTTTCTTAAAACTAGAAGCTACTTCATCATTATTAGAATACAACATTTTAAACATTACATTATGTGCAAATTATTTAATGTCAATAACTGTCTCTGTAAACTGAGAGCCTTGTGCTGGAATAAAATTTAAGCCACGGCTTAAAAGTGACATATGAGCAGCTGTTAAAGTTTTCTTTTAAATATTGTATATTAACAATTGGTTTGCTCTTGCCACATTCTCTTTATCATTCGTTGAGCTTCTTTTTGCCAATGCCTCTTCTTCCCTCTGCTATGTGAGCAAGGTTGGCATGTAGGATGTTTGATTGGTAATGGTAGACGGAGGGTATTGGAAGCTATTTTCTGGTTCATTGTTTTTCTCCTGACATCTGGCGTTTTGGTAAGGGTAGCTAAAGGGCTCTCAATGGTAGAATGAGAGGTGGATGGTGTATCTATAGTTGCAGCAGTGTTAACAGCACAAACAGTCTCAGCATTAGTTTCACTGCTCTCAGAAGTTGTATTATTAGCCGAGTTATTACTCAGAATGCTATTTCTCGGCCAAGTGAATACATCCCTTTGTTTGAAATCAACAGTGTCTCTGTTTAACTTCTTTTGCTTCTGTATTTTAAGTCGCTGTTCATATGAGCTAATATTGTCCATCACACCACACATCTTAGACAAGAATTCATCACCAAACATATCAGTTAATTCACAGTATTTGGCATTAATTGCTTCAATCAATTCTATCTCAATTGGTTTAAAAAAGTCCAGTAACAGATGAATGTAGTTAAAGGTGCATTCTAAATTCAGTTGCTGCCACTTACACAAAAGTTCAGCGTAAGTTTCCCCATATGTGGGCATATTTAGAATATGAAGCCTACGAGGAATAACTTTATGAAACAAACAAGCTTCCAAGTGTAACCATTGCCATTGGAAGCATTTAAAAATATATATATATATATATATATATATATATATATATATATATATATATATATATATATATATATATAAATATATATATATATAATTTTCAAGTTCTCTTACCACTGAAAATAGATGAGCTTCATTAATATTCAGTGTAACAGTTCCATTCACCAGCTCAATGTTGATTTTTGCAAGCAGAGCATTGTTTTTTGTTGTCAGCAATCTGGTAAAATGATTATTATTAGTAGTAAGTTCATTACACTACTGCTCTGTATCTAAACTCTCAGCCATGCTCCCAAGGGGACACAAAAAGAAAGTAGACAGGATGGTGGTTGGACAGGCACCAGTCAATGCCATACATGCAATTTCTGTAGTTTTATTAACACATCAGCATGCTTTATTCACCCACTTACTTGTTTGAGTATAAATTTGAGGTTACAGCTAACTGTTGAACTAGGAATCTGATTTATCTGGTGACATGCATAGCTTGCTGCTGTTTCTATGTAGGAAGAAACAACAGGTCACTGATGGAATGAGTCAGGGGAACATATATATTGTATTAGGAATGGAGACACTAAGAATGCACTAGCCAGACATTGTATGGAGAATGAGAATGAACATGGTTTTAGATTTCAAGTTGTTGAAATTATTTCTGAAAATGTACATGGTGGTGATGTTTAAAAACTTTACTGAAACTTGGGAATTGTATTGGATTATATTATGGCAAGCTGATAAATACCCAGGTCTAAATGACAGGGCTTCTATTAAGCCTGTAGTAAAAGCACAATGTCTCTTTAAATAATACAAGCTGATGTTAGGTCTTTACCTTTCCTTGATTTTTATTGGCTACTTTGAATCAATGTGAGTGTATTAAAAGTGTTTGCTGATGCAGTTTTTATATGATCTGATGAAGCACTCGTATTTGGTGTGAAAGCGCTTAGCTTATTAAACTTTTAAACTTTTTATACTCTCAATCTTGTTTCTGTGCCTTGTTTTCTTCAATTAAAATGAAGTATTCAAATTTACAATCAAATACCAAACCAAGACCAAAATATAACTGGCCACACTCTTCCTTCTGTAAAATATCAGTTCAAAAAAGTAGTGGAGATATTCATCCCAACACAGGTCGCACTGTTCATAAAAATATCACTTCCAACCCTGAAATAAACCAGTCACCTAATACCTCTCAACAAAAAGCAGAACCCAAACTCACCTTACTAAACATGAACCTAAGAAGTATGAGCAATAAAAGCCATGACATCCATGCCTACCTTGCAATGCACACTCCTGATGTAGTCATAGCTACTGAAACCGATTAAGAGAAGAAATAAAGGATAATGAGACCCCCCCTCCGGGATATAATATACTCAGGCATGACAGAGAAAAAAGGGCGGAGTAACAATTATCTACAAAAGTTCCATAACCATCGCCTTACTCTCATGGGAAATATTGAGAGATGATAAATCAGCAAGCAAAGGAGAGTAGTATTGTTGGAACTGAATTCACCCCCAAGTCGTGGTGAGTACCTTCACCAAGATGACAGTGATATATAGACTGTATTTTATATAGCATATATCATGGACAGAAGTAGGTTAAAAAAGTAGCAAAGAAAGCTGAGTGCACAAGACCAAGGATAAAAAAGTGCCCAATTCTGGTAGACACACTGGTGACAGGACTGGAAAACATGACAGTGTAGAATCATTAAGCACCCTCCAAGGGGGTTTGGGCCTTGGGCTAGCAACCTGAGCCCATAAAGCATGTAACTGCTACGGAAACAATGAGCGCTGACAGGTGGCTTGTTGCCCGATGTACCACATGGTGCATAAATAGGAAAGAGAGAGAGAGAGAATCCTCAAGACACAGAATCATTCCTACAATGGAGCTAGGCAGGCTGAGGGTGAGGTTGCCCCCCCCCCCCCCACTGTAGAAGGAAGTAGTAGTCCACAAAAATCACAAACACTGATGAGCCAAAAAAGAGCCATAAAGATGATATAATGGACTGTTGAGGATAAGAAAGAAATTATGTATTGTTACTTTTATGCAAGAAGCCCAGAATTTCCAGACAGAAGATATACAAAAAGTTTAAGAGAGAAATTAGAGGAAAGAAAATTACTTGCACAATTAAAACTGTCAGAAGATTCAAATAAAAAATTGTGTTTGTTAATACAATAGATTTATGAAAAACATTATATAGACCAAGAAAGCTTGAGCCATTTGGAAAAAGAAGCAACTGAGGAAGTGTACAAACATAAAGAACAAACTCTACAGATTTTGAAAGGTATAAAAAAGAAGTATGGACATGGGAAAAAAAAGAGAGATCTGATGAGGTGCAATATTTATGCAAAAGAGAAAGCTAAATCAATCAGTACAAAAAAGCAGCCCCAAAGATATTCGAAGAGAAATACAGGCAAAGACATCCAGATATGTAAAATTTCACAACACAAAAAAATAATATCACAAATAGGGAATGTAGAACAAAAGATTAGTAAAGAAGAAATTAAAAAAAATAGAAGCTGAAGTTGTGGAATACCTGCAAAGTGAAGGCTTTAGTGTAGAAAGTCTAACACAGGTTATATCACAAAATGATAGCGTCCCCAAAGTAAGGAGAAACAGGAGGAGAGGGAGACATCTGAAGAAGAAATATGGACATGGGAAAGAAAAAGAGATTTAATATGGTGCAATGTTTATGCAAAGGAAAAAGCAAAACTATTCAATATAAAAAGAACAGCACCGAAGATATTTAAAGACAGATATAGGCAAAGGCATCCAGATATGGAAAATTTTAAAATACAAAAAAAAAACTAAAGAGGATTAGTAAAGAAAAAGTTAAAGAAATAGAAACTGAGGTTATGGATTACCTGCAAAGTGAAGGATTTAGTGTAGAAAATCAAATCAATGGGAAAAACATTTTACATGTAAAGGAAGGTTTTCTTGTAACAGTGTAGGTATAGTATATGGCTTGAAATGTTCCTGCAGTAAGGTATATATAGGGGAAAGTAAGAGAAATTTCAAAGATTAAAGGAACATGTTATGGATACTAAGAAAGGTAAAGAAGAAAGCCCTGTTGCATTGCACATTAAGGAATGACACAATGGAAATATACAGGGTTTGCAGGCTACAATTGTAGGACAAGCGCAACAAATGTATGATTTTGATATCAAAATGCAACTTTGGAAACTGGAATCTATTTTAATTTTGAATTCAACACTTTAATTCCAAATGGAATAAATAAAGAATGTCATTGGAAGTATTTCCTTTAATTAATCTAGAATTTCTGATTGGTTAATTGTTTCTGATTATACTATTTAAAGATGTGATGTATGAGTGGGGATATACTCTGTAAAGGCTGAAGAGCCGAGGCACTAGAGGAGTTTGCTATTAACCAGTTTGTATGCTGTTGACAAGATTTTATTGGATCCACGTGTTCGTTTGTTTTACCTGTGCTGTGGAACTGTATTTTGGATCAACTACTGAACTGGAATTTTAATAAATTATAAAGGTAATCACTGGCTTCTTTCCTTTTGTGGTGGTGAACTGCATAGTTTCCATTTTGTGGTGAAGTACAGTGACATGGCCAGTGATTCCTTTAAGTCTCTCCCTAGAATATTTAGAGAGACGTCTCAAGAAAATATAGTTCTGGCTGGTCAAAATAGGAGCCAAGAGGGGGAAAATGTTTCAGCTCATAATTCAAGTGAAGCAATGCCTGCTTCTTTTCCTATGTGGGGAGAAAGCAGAAATCAACGGAATGGTAACCCTTTTGCTGCAATTGAGAAACGCAGAGAGATGGCAGCTACACCAGAGTTGCAGCAGCTGTATGATAAGGTGGAGAGACTGCTCTCTAAAGAAACTTCGGTTTTCTTTATACTTTGAGCCTGCAGAGGTATGTGGAACTTAATATAACCCCTCAAGGCCTAAGAGCTATGAAAAGTCCATCTTCCCCTTTTAATCTACAAGAAGAAGAGGAAAAAGGTTTCCATGCTAGATGGATAGCTGCCACCCATAAATGCAGCTCTGAGTGGGTCCAGATCCTTATTGAGAGAGATTACCTTAAAAGAAGGAGACTAGTGATGAAACTGAAGGAGGTATGTCAGAACATCGTTCAACACTCCAATAACACGGTTTTAGAGAATGTTTCGGCTGGAATGAATGAGAGACTGGCTGGATATGAAAAATAACTTATCGCTCGTAAGAAGGATAAATTACAAAGAGACTTTCGAGACTATGAACAGAAGTCTGCATTCAATGTCTCAACTAATCAGTCTAAAAAGTGTCAGAGGAAACGTCAGAGGATAAGATTCCAGCAAGAAACAGGAAGAAAGGCAAGTAATGGTTATGTTTCATCAGCAGGCAGTGAGCCTTCATTTGCTAATGATATAAGTGATGAAGAAAATAAATTTCCGGGACTTCCAGAACCAGCTAATCCAGGCTACATGGTTAAGAATTTCCGTGAGCCCAGGAGGAATTACAGCAAAAAGAGGTCTGGGAACTATGAACATGAACAGGACAATTATGAGGAATATAACCCCAGTTATCGGACAGATAAAAAAGGCAAGTGGTACTGAATTAAGTGTTGTGAATAATAACTATGTAATTAATTTATCTGGATGCATTTTGTCAGGCACTGACATTCTGGTATTAAATAGAGGTTTAAAGTTCATCCCTACTGCTTTTCCGAGGGGATATGAATTGAGAATTGAAGTGTTTAAATTTGTTAGAAAATTATATTTGAAATCTTTCTTTGCACAGGATTCTAATGTCACTTATGGAAATTACACAGATAGTGAAGATAATTTTAAGTGAAATGAGTTTCCATCCTTATGTTTCCAATTTTTAGAAACAGATGCTTATTGCAAATTAGATACTGAAAATGTGACGTATAGAAGTGACTTTGTTCCTATGTGTAGGGATGATAATATTCAATAATTTTCTTCTGCCTTACAATTTTTAATAAAGAGCTTGAAATAATGAATAAAAATAGAAATAATGTTAAATTTAGATAGAGATGAATGGAAAAGTTTACAAAGGTTAAGTGAAAACTGAGAATTAGTGTTTAAATCGTCTGACAAAGGGGGCAAATTAGTGGTGCTACACTATAATCAGTATTTGAATATGTGTTATGCTTATTTAAGGGATGCTAAAATTTATGCTTTGGTGGGATTGGAATGTTATCAAGAAGCAGTGGTTAAATACAAAGAACTGCTAATGAATGGGGTTAGGATTAAAATATTTTTCGCAGAAAGATGTTTACAAAAAATTTGCAGCGAAGTACAAAGCCATGGCATATTTCTTTTTTGTACCAAAAATACACAAAAGTTTAGTGGATCCACCAGGCCATCCAATTGTCTCTGCATGCAATTATTTTGCACATAATTTGACCCTTTTTTACATTCATATTTGAAAGGAGAGGTTGAGAAATTAACTTTGTATATCAAAGATTCTTTTGATTTTTAAACAAAATTAGAAATATTAAGTGGAAAAAAGGTATGTTTTTTATTATTATGGATGTTACTCGTTTATATATGAATATTGAACATATACATGGTTTGGAATCTATATTGTTTTTCTTAAAGGATATACCTAAAACACATTTTATTATTGAATTGGTGCATTTTTGTTTAAACAATATTTTTGAATTTAATGGGGAACTTTTCAAACAGAGCCATGGAACAGACATGGGGACAGGTTTTTTATGCAAACCTTTTCATGGGCATGTTCAAAAATAAATATGTTTATAATAATGAGTTTTTTGGGAAATATGGTATACAATATCATAGGTTCATAGACAATTTAATATTTATTTGTGAAGGGGGATGGGAAGAAGTGGATACAGTTACGTTAAAGGTTCAAATAAATCCATATAATATTAAATTTGATGGAAAACAGAAAGGGGAAAAAGTAAACATTCTTGATATAATGAATACAAACGAGCATACATAGAAAGTTTGAAGAGAGTGGCCATATATTGCATGGGGAGAGCTGCCATCCCCCACACTATTAAAGCTATTCCTTATGGAGAACATCTTAAAATAAAAAGAATATGTAGTGATAAAAAAGACTGTGATAAGGAAATAGTAAAAACAGTGCATATGTTTATAAATAGAGGTTATAATGAAATAGTGGTGGAAGAAAGTAGAAAAAGGGTTATGCAACAAAATAATACTAGAAGGATGCATAGCACACACAGGAGAGTGTATAAACAGGACAAACAGAGATTATGTTTTGTGACTAAATACACGGTGTTTTCAGATGTCTTAGTAAATGTGGTGAAATACCATTAGAGCATTTTAGAATAAAGTAAATTTCTTAATATAAAAGTTAATGAGTTTCCTATGTTCTCTTATTTGAAAGGTAGAAGTATAAGAGATTGTTTAATGCATGGCAAGTTTCAGTTGCCTGCAGGTAATAGGAAAATGTTAGTAGATGCAACAGGCACTTTCCCTTGTGGAAAGTATAGTTGTTGTCAATACATTGTAAAACGTTTTGATAAAATCAATGGAACAAAAATTTACATGTAAAGGAAGGTTTTCTTGTAACAGTGTAGGTATAGTATATGGTTTGAAATGTTCCTGTGGTAAGGTATATATAGGGGAAAGTAAGAGAAGTTTCAAACAAAGATTAAAGGAACATGTTAGGGATGTTAAGAAAGGTAAAGAAGAAAGCCCTTTTGCATTGCACATTAAGGAATGTCACAATGGAAATATACAGGGATTGCAGGCTACAATTGTAGGACAAGTGCAACAAATGTATGATTTTGATATCAAAAAGCAACTTTGGAAATTGGAATCTATTTTAATTTTGAAATTCAACACTTTAATTCCAAATGGAATGAATAAAGAATGTCATTGAAAGTGTTTCCTTTAATTAATTTAGAATTTGTGATTGGTTAATTGTTTCTGATTATACTATTTAAAGATGTGATGTATGAGTAGAGATATACTCTGCAGAGGCTGAAGAGCCGAGGTGCTAGAGGAGTTTGCTTTTAAGCAGTTTGTATGCTGTTGACAAGATTTTATTGGATCCACGAGTTTTTTTGTTTTACCTGTGCTGTGGAACTGTATTTTGGATCAACTACTGAACAGGAATTCTAATAAATTATAAAGGTAATCACTGGCTTCTTTCCTTTTGTGGTGGTGAACTGAAAATCAGACTCTGATAACTTTACAGTAGATCAGAGCCATGGATCCCCAAATTAAGGAGAAACCAGTGAAGCAGGAAACATCTGATCAGTTGCCATATAAAGATACTTTGGTGCCTTCCATGGGAAACCAGTACAAAAGTTCAATTGGAGTTACACACCAGGGAACGAAGGAAGAGCAAACTGTGGTAACGCTAACACAGTCAATGTTGTAGAGTGATAGGCCAGTGAGTTTCCATATGAAACAGCAACAGATGACAAGGCATGAAACAAAAGAGAACGTGGCACGGGAAGATGCTCTGAAACTTTCTGTAGATCAGAGAAATCTATGACGCAATAAAGATAAGAAATTTCACTGTTAAAAGAATATAGAGGAGGGAACAGATCAACAAAAATATTCAGAAAGATAGATATTATAAAAGCAATACACAGTATCAGAACAAATCAGGATCTATTATGCATTATCACAGATACTAAACTAAAAATATCAGCACAGGCAAAAAAACTTAGAAGATATGGAGATAAATATAAAGGAAAAGTACAAAAGAAGCAATTTATTAATGACCCAAAATGTTTTATAGAGAACTGGGAAACAAGGCAAAAGGAATTGCAACACCACCAAAAAGAAGAAATAGATAAATTTTGCAGAAATATCTATGAAGAGCCTGTGGAACATAACAAAGATGATGAATGGACAGAAGAAGTAAAAGAAAGAATAAGAGGTTCAAATGTACAGGATATGAAATGGGATGAAATAACAACCAGAGAGATTGAAACAAAGTTAAGAGACGCTCCTAATTGGAAACCCCAGGTCCACGTGCAGTACTTAATGTCTGGCTAAAAGTATTAACATCTTTACATGAAGATTTAGTCACGAGTAAGAATTATTTATATGCACACCCCAAACAGACACCAACCTGGTTAACAACAGGAAAAGCAATACTCCTACTTAAGAGCAAACTTGCAAGCTATCCTAAAAACTATAGACTGATAACTTGCCTTCCAATGACATATAAACTATACACTGGAACTGATGCTGACAGAGTTTATAGTCATTTAGAAGAAAACTCAGTCATGGCAATAGAACAACAGGGTAACAAAAGAAAGTCATATGGAACAAAGAATCATTTGTTGTTGAATAAAGTCATAATGGAGAACTGTAAAAAAGGGAAGAATCTAAGTATTGCATGAATAGACTAAAGCATTTGATGGTATTTTACATTCATGGATAAAATAGTGATTGCAAATATATACGATACACCCTACACTGATAGATTACATTACAGTGAGCGTGAAACAGTGGCAAACCACTCTGTAGTTAAGCCAAGTTAAAGGAAAAATTATTATTTCAGGGATAAAAATTCAAAGGGGGATATTCTAGTGTGACTCTTTGTCACCACTGCTCTTTTGTCTTGCCCCTAACCCATTAAGCTTTCTATTTAACAGATTAGGTCATGGCTACAATTTGGCTCCCAGAAAACAGCAAAGTATAAAGACTTCTCATCTTCTTTTGTGGATGACTTAAACTTTATAGTTCATCAGAAGAGGAACTGAAAGCACAACTGCATGTGGTCGACTATTTTTCAGATGATATAAAAATGTCATTTGGTTTTGATAAATGTGCAAAAGCAACCTTTAAATCAAGAAAGCAGCAGCACCAAGAAAACAGCCTGGACAGGAAATGTGATTTAGAAGAACCGGAGCAAGACAGACTGTATAAATATCTGGGAATTGCTGAAGGATCAACAATAAAACATGAACAAATGTGAATAAAACATAGGAATATTTTAGAAGACTAAAATTAATACTGAAAACAGCACTGAGATTTAGGCACAAAGTCCAACCTATAAACCAATTTGCTTTTCCTGTCCTAAATTACAGTTTTGGAGTGATTAACTGCCCCTAATAGGTGTTGGATCAGTTGAAGTGGAAAACAAGAAAGATACCTCATGCTTGTAATATGATTTATAAAAATCAATATATACCAAGACTATATTTTCCCCATTCTGAAGGAGGTATGGGCCTCCTCGAAATTGATTATTGATTGATACGTATGCAATTATATTTACTGAACTCAGAAGACCCAAACTTAGTGAAAGTTTTAAAACATGAGGAGAATAAGTCTATGGTGACTTCCCTGCTTAGTTTAGCAGAAGCATATCAGTGTCAAGCATGAATGGAAATCAAACAAGAAATAGATAAAAATAAGGCAGTAATGGAATGTGCCAAAAAAAAAAAACAAAAGAAAGAATATAAGGTGAAGGATCAGATGAGAAGGTAAGAAATGTGGAAAATGTATAAATGTAGTTGCAAGTATAGAAAACTCTTGGAAAACAGGAATGATTAAGCAGAAGTGAATTTAAATAAAAAGACAAAAGGTTAATATTGGCAGCCCAAGATAGTGGACTGTGTACACATTGGTTTACAAAGTCCATTGAATTATGTGGGAGAAACAAACAAATGTAGGTTTTGTAAAACAGAATTGGAAACAGTCATACATTTTGTTGCTAGACATGATATACTAATGGCAGAAGGACTGTATATTGAAAGGCATAATAATGTGACTGTTGCATTGGGGATTGTGCAAACATTATAATATTGAAGTAGCTGAAAAACATTGGAAATGTGAGCCACAAAGCATTGTAGAAAATGATGAGGTTTATATCACATGGGATCAACCATTACCAACAGTTCCAAAATAAATAGATGCAAGAAAACCAGATGTAGTAGTCCATGAACAGAAGACAAAAGTGGCATTGATCACTGAAATTGCTACACCTAGTGACTACAGTGTCTTACATACAGAGAGACACAAAGTAATAAAATATTAGGATTTACAGTCAGAAATGAGGGCAATGTGGAAGAAGGATACCCAGGCAGTTCCAATAGCAGTAGGAGCACAGGGTCTTATAAAATAGAATTTACAATCGTACTTAGATATGTTACTGATACTGCAGTGGTGGTGCTGCTGTAGCATTGTCGCCTCATGGCAAGATGTTGTCCCGTTTGATTCTCAGCTAGAGGTCTTCTGTGTGGAGGCATACGTGAATGGGGCATGCCTTTGTTGAAGGTTGTGCGTCTGGGCTGGTAACCCAGTACGTAAAAATCCACTACCAATCATTAGCAGACCGGAGTTCCACTGTGGTGACCCCTAACTTAGACTTAGATATGTTACTGATACATGTAACTCCATATGAATTGCAGAAGGAGTCAATACTGGGTATGTTGTAGGTGCTGCGAAGAGTATTTCTGGCCAACATCAAAGACTGAAACAATACTAATTTCATGAACTTTAATCATACTTTGACTTAGGAAACCCAAAAGACTTGATGAAATTAAAAAAGAGAAATATCCAAATTTTACAATGCTAAACTTCTAATAACACTCCTAAAAATCAACACTAGGAAAACTATATGTTTAACAGCAATTTATATACCACTGAGGAATAATATTCATACTGTTGAAAACATCCTGTATTGGATATTCCAACAAAATAATCATGAAATTATAACACTTGGAGGCTTAAATATAGTCTGGCAACTCACAGATAAGCATATTATCTATAACCATATATGAAATACAACCAATTTCAACAAAGATATTTTCAATGAAACACTAAAACAATATAACTGTAATGTACTTAGAACAATGCCACTAGATATTGCTGTAGAACACTTTAATAAATTCTGACATACTTTAAATAATTTAGCACCAGTACATATTAAGAGTAAAGTCCAACTCCATACAATGGCTAATAAAAGAAACAAAAAAAATGATAAAAAGAGATAAAACCTGGAAAAAACAGTATAACAATAGAACTCAAAATGCCTTCCAGCAATTTAGATATCTTAGAAACCTTGCAAAACTTCATGTCAAACAGGACAAGCAAACATACTATACCAAACTATAAGACAAACATCAAAACAACCTGAAACATTGTTGGTTGTCACTAAATAAACTACTCTGCCCTGGCAAGACCATCACTCCCTCTCCCAAAACAGAGAATATACTTTATACAATCAACATTGTGTCTCTCTTTTGGACAGTAATTCATCTGCCCCTGTCTCTATACCCATGTCCACACAAAACTACCTACAGCTCTTCAATTTCAGTGCAGTACCCACCTCACTCATAATGAAGTTGCTCCTTAAACTAAAAAAAAACTCTGTAGCTGTAGACCAACTACCATCAGACTACGTAAAAATGGCCACAGAAGTCATAGCATTCCCTGTGTCTATACTAATAGATCCATAGCAGAAAGATACATCCCATCACCGTGGAAAAAATCCAACATCATACCACAGCACAAAGGTGGCATATCAACAGAGTTTCATAACTACAGACTAATAGCAATTCCTTCCCCCCTCAAAAATATTAAAGAAATGCATCCAGATACAGCTAATGCAATACCTAACCTCAAATAACCTGCTGTCAGAAACACAACATGGCTTTAGGCCCAGCACAGCACCACTACTGCTCAACTACATTTTACCAACATAATAAACCAACACAGGAGCAATGGTCTGCTTGTGCCCACCATGTTCTTAGACTTGTCAAAGGCATTTGATACTGTGTCACACCAGCAACTACTCATTCAGCTCTCCTCAATAGTACTTTCACAAAACATCTTGTCATTGTTACTTAGTTGCCTATCTGGAAAGCAACAAACCATTAAATGGCAAAACCTACTCATGCTTTCAACCAGTTACTATAGGTGTCCCTCAAGGCTCTATCCTCGTTCCTCTGCTATGTAATATATTTATTAATAACCTCCACACTTCCACTCACCATGTTAGTTTAGTTCAGTATGCAGATGACTCAACACTAAAATGTGTAGCCACAGCAATAGATAAGCTCCAAGACATTAACCAAAAGTCTTTCTCCTCTGTAGAAACTTGGGTCAAAGAACCAAACTTCCTATTCAACCCCAAGAAAACTAAGTTAATGTTTTTATCTCAAAAAGTTTCTAAAATGAAAAGCAATCTTTCACAATAAAGTCAGCAAATAATACTGTCACTGAAACTGTAACTCACAGTAAACTTCTAGGCGTTATAATAGATGACAGTCTCAAATATGGTCAGCATATACTGCACACCATTAAATCTACACACCAGAAACTAGGTTCCCTTCATAAGATCGATGGATTCCTTGCAGATATTGCAAGAAAAATCTCTAGCCACCACCTCCTTACTGCCAACTCTCTTATATGTCACTACTACCCTAACAAACTTAAACAATACTCAAAGAAAGAAGCTCATCTCCTGCTACAATAAAATAGCTAAATTTGTCACCAATCCCCTTCATAGTACACACCATTGTCATAGCTTAAAGCAGTTAAACTGGCTTGAACTTCACAACCATCTAACATATTCACAAATAACTACAGCACACAAACTCATTCATCATCCAGAAAAAAATGCCCTGTACTAAAAAACATATTACTGCCCTACTGTCCAACAAGGGACCTTTGTTCTACCAACAAATTCTTACTACTCACACATTAGTTAAATAATGTTGCAGGAGATACGCTGTACTCTGGAATAGTATCCTGAAACAAATAAAACTCTCTGACAAACTCAGTAGTTTTAAACCACTGCAATATCTTAACCAGTCCTGGTCCTGCATATGTTCATTACCAGGTTAAGATGTTGTGCTCACCATATACTCTCCAAGTACTCTTCTTAACGAATACTCTCAATCTCTCACTGAAATGACAAAACTATTTTTATACATAACTACTGTCAGAACAATCCACTAAGCTGCACTTGGACTTTCTCTTTAGTAGCTTTTATCTCTGTAAAATCTTAGACTGTATAACTGGAAGTACTGTATGTGTGACTACTGTATGTGTATAAATGTAAATAGAAATGTAACTACCTTGTGTTGAAAGTATAATGCAATGTAAACAAATGGAGTTTTTCTCCTCATGCCTCTGCTGAAAATGGGTATTACCCAGTCAGAATTTCCAAATAGACAAACATAAATATAAATAAATAAATAAATACATACATACATACATACATACATACATACATACATACATACATACAAGAAAAAATGGCTGAAAGGTTATAATAATGGAGAAAATGCAGCATTTTATAAATCAGTGTTGTTTTCTCCCTTACTATGGCATATCAGTCATATTTTCTTTCATTTGTTTTTGATAATGCTTTGCCTGTTGTATATATGTTGCAGGGCAGCAATTGTGTTAAAGTTTGAATATTAAGAACAGAATAACTTGTGGTTCCAATGCTGGGAGATACTCCCAAAAACAACAAACTATCAGTACAACAGCACTATGCTAAAAGCTTTGTCTCCTTGTCATAGGTATTTCATCTTCATCTTCATATAAATTTCCAGTTTTCAATGTACTAACTCTAAAATGTGAAAAAACTGTATATAAAGAAGGCCTTTTTATTTGTTGCCTTCTGTACACCCCTTTTCTGTGTTACAGTCATGCAGGTCGCTTTTAAAATATCTATATATTCTTTATTGTTAGCAATATCTGGTGCTGCTTACACTGACAGTTATAAGCCTATTCTAACATGAATAGGTCCTAATTTGTATGGGAAGGTGTCAGTGTGTTGACGGTAATTTTGGTGAGTGCCATTTCAGTGAACATCTTCACCAAAAGTGCTTTTACCCATAGTGGCGACTCCCTTTTCTCCATTGTTGTGCTAAGGCAGTATATTAAAGTATGAAGATGGTGGGGGCATCCCCCCACATGGAGGATGCAGGGGGGTTTGCCCCCAGGCAAAAAGAGCTTTACCAAAAGAGCTGTTGTCAAAACTTTTTCAAAGTTTTTTTTCATTTGCATCATGTCTTATTGAACTATCGACATGATTCCATTTGTATTTGTTAATAATCAGCACATTAGCATCATCACACCATAATTCCCCAAAAGATAGCATTTTGCCGAATTGCAAACTAATAGTCTCATGTTGCCTGATGTGGGAAGGCCAGCTTCTCTCCTTTTCCACCCCTTCCACAACTACCCAACTTTTATAACAATATATGATCTTTCCATGTCTCCATATAAACTTAATCACCAAATTAAAAGCATACCTAGTCTATCTATTCTAAATGACAAAGACCAACTATAATAGTCATTATCAATCCAGCTGACGCTGTTAACTAACAATTGCAAACATAAGTATTGCACACACAAAATACTTAAATAGTTGTAAAATTTGCAAAACACAAAGTACATACACATAAATTTCCCCTTTAGTTATAATTTTGTCATTAACCCTTAAGTAGTCTAGCCATCCTGTTGAAAGAAAGCAAACCATAATTGAAGGCATAAGAACTTTTACATCTTATATTACAATATATCCTTAGTGGCATTCCTTTATACAAAAAAAGATATGCACATTAATTATATGTTCAAATGGTAGAGTCAGGTTGCTTCTAAGCACATTGCCTGCTTGAATCTTTTATAGGAAACTAAAACACATCCTTTTCCTTTCACTGTGTAAAATAATTCTGCCAGGAGAAATTTAAATGAATCACAGCACTGCTTCTACAGCCTTAGTTTCTTACACACAAAACAAAAAAAAAAACACCTAACAAAAAGACCTTCAAAATACATACAACATAAATAATGAATGAGCAGTAGTGGAAATCGTCCCTCAACAGCCGTTCATAAAAATCCTTGCCATTCCAGAGGTTTGGATGAAAAAAGACAAATGGCTGTCATCATTAATTACAATTGATTATGAAGCCAGGAGTACACCAGGGAGGAGGGGTACCATATGTAAAACTCATGGACAGCAATTAGCATCCAACAATTGTAAGCTGGAGTAACACTACCTCAGGCAGTAGTAAAAGAATTCACAGACATTAATGGAAAAAAGTTCCAAGTTAGAGGTATTTATGGTTGCAACACAGAGAAAATAATATATGGTTTAAAATGTCCATGTAAAAAATTCTATGTGGGGGAAAGCAAAAGGTGGTTTTCATGTAGACTTAAAGAACACATAAGAGATATAAGAAAAAGTAAATTAACTAGTCAAGTGGCAGTTCATTTCAAAGAATTCCATAATAGCAACCTGGAGGGGTTGCAAGCAACTATTCTGGAAAAAGTAGAAATTAATGAATTAATGGTAGAACAACATATAAAAAATGTATTAAGAAAGAAAGAAACAATGTTGATTTTAAAGTTTGATACTATGTGCCCTGGTGGCTTAAATCAAGCATGCACTTGGAAGTGTTTGGTATAATGCAATTTAGTAATTAGTAATTGATTATTTTTTTTTTAATGAAGTAATTAATTTAATGTAAAGAGTATAAAAAGCTTTGGTTTTTATTTGTGTGATTGTACTCTGTTAAAGGCTGTTCACAGCTGAGGCACTAGAGAGAGAATTTTCGTATATTTTTAATAAAAAAGAACTATTTTTTTCACTGGTTGGTTCTGGGTGGTATTCGTTCAATTGTGAGCTGTTTTTGATGTGGTTTATGAAGGTACATGGCCAGTGATTCATATACGGCTTTGCCGAGCGTCTTCAAGGAAACCTCCATGGATTTAAGACAAAAATCCATTGATAATTTTCTTACATCAGTGAATGGAGGAGCTGGTAGCACTACAATCGCTGTTTGGGGGAGAGAAGAAAGCGTAAATGTATTGGAATCCACTACATCGATATTTAGTAAGTGGGAAGAGGAAAGGAGAACTAAACAACAAAATCCTTTTTCCCGTATTAGTCAGAAAATTGACAGGTCAACGGCACCGGAGATCCAGTAGATGTTTGAGCAGACTGAAAAGCTGTTTTTCAAAGAAACTGCAGTGTTCTTAAATATTCAAAGCTTCCAAAGGTATGTGGAATTGGAAGTCACACCTAGGGGGCTAACAGCAACAAAAAATCCCTCTACCCCATTTGACTTGTCCTCGGGGGAAGATGAAATATTTTATGAGAGATGTTTCACGGCTGCACAAAAGTGCAGCTTGGAATGGATACAAATATTGGTTGAGAGGGACACTCTAAAAAACAAAAATTAAGAGATGAAATCAAGGAAGTATGTAAAGATATTGACAATAAGACTGTGGGTGATGAACTGCAACAGTTCCTTGCCAGAATCAATGAACAATTGCTTGGATATGAAAAGGATGTCATAGAAAGAAAGAAAAATAAACTATTTAGAGATCTGAGAGACTATGAGTTTAAATGAGCCTTTCAAGTGACAACCAATCCTAAGGCAAGATGTCAGAGGGTGCAGTTTGAGGAAGGTTGTAAGGCAACGAACAGAACTGGGCAGGCCTACACCTCAGGTGAAAGCGGAGCATCCGTCATAGAAGGAGAAACAGACCAGGAGGATTATCTGGCTTTGCCACGACCAGAAAATGGACATTACATAAAAACTTTTTGTGAGAACCAGGGAAATAAAAAAAAGAGGGTGGAATGGAGGTGAACATCATAAGGACTACAATTTTCAAAGGACTGTTAAACAAGGTAAATGGAATTAAAAAAACTGCTTTGGCAGAATGTGGTTATGTAGTCAATTTGTCAGGATGCTTACTAACGGATAGTGACATGAGCATCTTAAATATGGGTTTAAAGTTTGTTCCAACAGTATTCCCAAGGTTGCACGAATTGAAATGTGATGTTTATTGTTTCAGTCATAAATTACATCTGATGAATTATTTTAAAGAAAGTATGAATTTATCATTAGATAGTGATAGTAGTAGTGAATTAAATAGTAATGTGAGTTTTTATTCTTGTTGTTTGGAAGATGAAGTGAATGCATATTGCAAGCTAAACACTGAATTAGTGCAAGTAAAAAGTACTTTTATGCCGCCACAAACAAATAATAACATCAAACAATTTGGTGTATTTTTGAACTATGATTTGGAAAAAGAATACTCAACATTTAATAGGGCACACGTGAATTATAATTTAACTAAAGACCAGTGGAACAGTTTAAAAGATCTAGGTCAATGTAAGGACTTAATATTCAAACCAGCAGATAAAGGGGGTAAACTGGTAGTTTTACATTTTTTTCAATATTTATCTATGTGTTATGAACACTTAAACAATGAATGTTTTTTATAAAAAAAATTCATATAAATGAATATAATAAAGCGGAGAAAGAATATATTGAATTAATAAGGGAATGAGTTTACATTATTTTCACTACAAGATGTGCAGCAAAAGTTTAGAATTAAAAATGCCACTATGGCTCAATGTTTTGTATCCCAAAAATACACAAGGACTTGGTCAATCCCCCTGGATGACCTATAGTTTCCGCCTGTGGTTATTTTTTGCATAACATAGCATGTTTCCTGCATTATTTTCTGTTGCCAACTGTGGAGAAAATGTTTTCTTACATTAAGGATGTTTTTGACTTTTTAGGTAAAATCAAGGAAATTTTAGGGTCAGAAGGAATGTATTTTATTGTAATGGATGTTGTAAGCTTGTATACTAACATCAAGCACAAAGATGGTATTAAAGCTATAATTTTTTTTTAGGGGAAGCCCCAGTTATACAGTATGCAACAGATTTGGTTTTCCTGTGTTTAAAAAATAACATATTTGAATTTAATGGCTGCCTATATAGAAAGTTACAAGGTACAGCAATGGGGGCAGCTTTTGCCCCCACTTATGCAAATATATTCATGGGACATTTTGAGAGTCAATACATTTATACTACTGAATTTAAAGAACATGTAGTTAAATATTTTAGATATATTGATGATTTATTTTTTGTATGCAGGGGGGACCCAATAAAGTGGAAGCATTTATTAATAAGTTACATGAAAATGAAGAGGGGATAAGTTTTGATGGTTTACAGATTGATGATGAAGTTCATTCTTTGGATATTGAAGTAAAGGGTAGGAAAAATTGTAAGTTAAGAACAAAAATACATAGAAAGATTTTGGGAACAAATTTTATTTTATATGGTTTCAGTTGCCATCCCCCACATACTATAAAATCTATACCATACAGAGAATTCCTTAGGGTAAAGAGGCTGTGTAGTAACCCGGTAGATAAGGAAAAAGAAATGGAAGAAACTTTTTATAAGTTTTGTGAGAGGGATATTTAAAAGCAGAAGTGGAACAGGGATTGGAAAAAGTGATAAAGTGGAATCAGAGGAGTGGCAATAAGCAAAGGAAAGAAAAAGAAGGAGAGCAAGAAAGTATTTATTTTGCTTCCATATTTTCTGTTTTTTCTGAAATAGTAAAAGAACAAGTCAAATACTCTTGGTTAAGATTAAAAGGGGAAGTTGATTTTTTACAAAATAAGAATATTAACTTCTTCTATAGGAGAAGAAGAAGCATAAAAGATTTCTTAGTACATGGGAAGTTTAGAATGTCTCAAGTAGAGATATTTCTATCACCAGAAATGTTAGGCACATTTCCTTGTGGAAAATGTAGTATATGTGAGTTCATAGTAAAATAATTCACAGACATTAATTCAAATAAGTTGCAAGTTAGAGGCATTTATGGTTGCAACACAGAGAAAATAATATATGGTTTAAAATGTCCATGTAAAAAAATTCTATGTGGGGGAAAGTAAAAGGTGATTTTCATGTAGACTTAAATAACACATAAGAGATGTAAGAAAAAGTAAATTAACTAGTCCAGTGGCAGTTCATTATAAACAATTCCATAATAGCAACCTGGAGGGGTTGCGAGCAACTATTCTGGAAAAAGTAGAAATTATTGAATTAATGGTAGAGCAACATATAAAAAAATGTATTAAGAAAGAAAGAAACAATGTTGATTTTAAAGTTTGATACTATGTGCCCTAGACTGTGGTGGTGGTGCTGCGGTAGCGTTGTTGCCTCACAGTAAGATGTTGTCCTGTTCGATTCTTAGCTAGAGCGTCTTCTGTGTGGAGACATGCGTGAATGGGCATACCTTCATTGAAGGATGTGCATCAGGGCCAGCAACACGGCATGTAAAAATCTACTGCCAATCATTAGCAGACCGGAGTTCCGCTGTGGCGACCTCTAACAGGGAAAAGCCGAAAGACACAACAAATACTATGTGCCCTAGAGACTTAAAGCAAAAAATCACTTGGAAGTGTTTGGTATAATGCAGTTTAGTAATCGGTAATTGATTAATCATTTTTCTAATGAAGTAATTCATTTAATGTAAAGAGTATAAAAAGTTTTGTTTTTTATTTGTGTGATTGTACTCTGTTAAAGGCTGTTCACAGCCGAGGCGCGAGAGAGAGAAGTTTTGTATATTTTTAATAAAAAAAGAACTATTTTTCACTGGTTGGTTCTGGGTGGTATTCATTCAATTGTGAGCTGTTTTTGGTGTGGTTTATGAATGCACATATAACATAAATAATGAATGAGCAGTAGTGGAAATCTTCCCTCAACAGCCGTTCATAAAAATCCTTGCAATTCCAGAGGCTTGCATGAAAGAAGAAAAATGGCTGTCATAATTAATTACAACTGATTATGAGGCCAGGAGTACACCAGGGAGGAAGGGTACCATATGTAAAACTCATGGATGGGAATCAGCATCCAACACTTGTAAGCTGGAGTAACACTACCTCAAGCAATGCATCAGTCTGGGCTGTCCTTCAAATTACATTGACAGACAACAGCAAATTACTTGTAGGTGTTTGTACATATTTTTCTACCACCTTTTACAACCTATGTTTATGACTGTATTACAGCAATCTATGTACACTGTAGCAATAAGAAACCAGCACTTTTAGACAATCTTAAATTTAATAACAAAATTCTTCTTTATTTAAATAGAGATACTGCATATCTCAATTTAACACAAATAGTTTCAGAGTTAGCTAGTTATAACCAAAGTGCAGGTAAGTATTCAACAGTAGACCCAGCATTACAAACATTGCTGAGAGACTCTAAAATACTGCAATACTCCTAATACACAAAGTGACCATTAGCCATTTCTCACTATCTGCATTTTTTCAAAATCCATAAAATACAACTAGTAGTAAAGCAAAGTTGGTATCAGAAGCTATAGAATCCACCCCCCTAACAGAACTATCAGTGTGTGTGTGTGTGTGTGTGTGTGTGTGTGTGTGTGTGTGTGTGTGTGTGTGTGTGTGTGTGTGTGTGTGTGTGTGTACGCGCAAGCCACATCTATCCCCCCCTACACATGCCATATTTGCATAAATGAAATGCAGAAAGCCACATTGTTGCAAGCATTTTCAAATCATTCTCCATTTCAGTAAAACTCGGCTGCACATTTCCTAGCTAACAAGGATCCCATATCATAATCATTATGATTTATGTGTCTCTGCTTCAGGTCTTTTCAATCCCTGAAGTGTTTTGTCCCCTGCTAACTGACACATAAAACAGCCAAGTTTGTTGACTTCAAATAACTTCTTTGAACCACAAACCTACTCTTTCTTTCCTGGTTGCATCTACTTCATAGCTTTTTCAAAATAGCTATTCCACCAGTTACACCTATTTACTGTGCCACATTCTTTCTGTCTCTATATTTTTCATTTATTATGACTGACCCTTATATGACAGTGATTTACTGCCCTATTACAGCCAATAGAAAGCCAAGTGACTTCCTTCTACTAAGCCTAAATATTAGACGTATATCCAACAAAGTCCATGAACTCCATGCCACCATAGACTTGAACTCCCCAGATATAGTCATCCTGACAGAAACCTGGCTAAAATCTCATATTACCAGTGAGCAAATACTCCCTACAGGTTACGGCATAATAAGAGTAGACAGGCTAAACAAGAAAGGAGGCAGTGTAGCTATAATATTTAAACAGCATCTAAACATCCAGATCTTAAAATCATCAGCTCCACAAATAGGCAATGATGAAATAATATATACCAACCTCAAAATAAACCAAAACAAAACCATCAACATAATTGGATGCTACTTCCCACCTGGCCAAAACATCCCTCCACTAGAAAACCTCCTCAGCTGGTCTACCCACCATCTCCCCCAAGAAACTATCATTTTAGGTGATTTCAATATTGACTGGCAGTCTTGTTCTGGCAACCATCCAATCCATCATGTAAACCTTCATGGCTTCACCCAACTAGTCCAGTTGCCAACCAGGATAAATAAAAACTCCAGCAAGCACACTACCCTGGATTGGATACTAGTCAGTAAGAGCCCCCAGTCATATATGACAGGCTGCTTATCAGATAGCCTCAGTGATCACTCCCCAACATTGCTACTCAAAAAATGCCTATACCAAGCCAAACCTGTCATCTACCATCAAATACGTAAAAAACTAAACTTTAACCCACTCACATTCATCTCATCCCTCAAAGAATGTAACTGGCATCCTCTAAAGTACCTCAGTCTTGATGACGCAGTTGAATTTTTTAATACTACCTTCCTGAGCATCCTTAATTACCATGCCCCCATAAGACTTTCCAGAACCAAAGCACAACCCTCCCCATGGCTACAGAAAACCACTAAGTCAGAAATGAAAAACAGGGATAAAGCCTGGGAGCACTGGCGCAAAACCAAAACCCCCTCAACTAGACAGAAATTCCTATAACTACGCAATAGAGTCAAAAAGCTAATAAAACAGGACAAATTCCAATACTACCAGTCTGCCCTAGACTCCTCCCAACACAGCCCCAAACAATTCTGGTCCTCCATAAACTCCATCCTCTACCCAGGTAAAGTTAGTACCCCACCTCCTAACATCCCTCACTCCTCAGAAAATATTGCTACCTCATTCAACACACACTTCACACAAACCATACTATCACTAGCTAAACAACACAACCCCCCCCTCCAACCCACACCTTCAACTAGTAATCTCCCCACTGCCTTCTATTTTTCTCCTGTACCTACCTCCAACATAAAAAAACTCTTAACTAAACTTAAGCCCACCAAATTAGCAACAGACAACCTCCCAAGTGAATACCTACAAATCGCAGCCGATGCTCTGGCCTACCCAGTATCCATCTTAATTAACCAATCTCTGTCAGAAAGTTACGTTCCCACACTGTGGAAAGTATCACATATAATTCCCCTTCACAAAGGCGGACCTTCCAGAGAACTAACCAATTACCGCCCCATAGCTATTCTCTCTCCACTCTCCAAAATACTAGAGAGATGCATACACTCTCAGGTCTCAGACTACCTCCTTACTAACAACCTCCTTTCCAATACTCAGCATGGTTTCTGACCAAACCATAGCACCACCACTGCCTTACTCTCCTTTACTAACACTATCCTTCAGCATAAAAACAATGGCTATCTCTCCTCTGCTACTTTCCTAGACCTATCTAAAGCATTTGACATGGTCCCACACAAACAACTTATCTCTGTCCTCAATAACCTATCCTTCACTCAGTCAGTCACCAACTGGTTTCAGAGTTACCTGTCTGATCACCAACAATCCATTGTATGGCAGAATTACATATCTCCCCAACTACCTATCTCCATAGGGGTTCCCCAAGGATCCATCCTTGGACCCCTGCTCTTCCCTGTTTTCACCAATAATCTAGCCTCTGCCACCAAACATGGCACACTCATACAATATGCAGATGACTTAACCATCATCTGCTCAGCCCAGTCCCTACCCAAACTGCAAAAAGTCACACAGGAAGCCTTTTCCTCTGTTGAAACTTGGTTATCTGATGCCCAATTAACACTCAACCCAAACAAAACTAAACTACTCATCTTCCAACCCAGCAAACATACTCAAAACAACTCTCACTTTAACATCACAGCAAAAGACAACACCACTATATACCCAACTGAACTCACCAAATTGCTAGGAGTGGAAATCAACAATAAACTAAAATTTGACATTTGCATATCCATGACCATAAAAAAGTCCACAAAAATCTAGGAGCATTATACAGAAATAAGCAACTTCTCACCAAAGCAGCAAAGATTTCAATAGCAAATTCCCACCTTATCTCCACCCTACTTTATGCCTCTCCAATATATACCAACCTAAGGGAATGCAATCTAAACAAGTTAGAGACCTGCTACAACAAAATCGCCAAATTCACCACAGGGGCATCCTACCGTAGTCACCACTGTCTCTCACTTGTTGAACTGGGCTGGCTTGAACTCCCTCACCTCCTTCAATGGTATCAACTCTCACTCGCCCACAAACTAGTAAACCATCCACTAAATGTCCCATCCCTCCAGAATCTACTCCAACCCTATCGCACCACCAGACCACTAAGATCCAGCAACAAAAATCACTTGCAGATCACTAAAGCCAATAACTCTGCTGGTGAAGCACTATTCTCTTGCGCCATAGCCAAATTATGGAACTCCCTCCCACCCACAATTACCTCCATACCATCATGCACCCACTTCAAAACTTTACTAAAAGCACACCTAAAAACATGCTGGCTATGCCCTTGGAACTCCCACTCTAATATCACCCACCCCATCCAACCACTACCTTTCTTTCCACTCCACTAACTACCTTGATTATAGCAAGCTCAGATGCTCATAAGCCTAGTACTTATTATACAGCAGGAACGTCTTATTGTAGCATTTGTTAATGTCTGTTATGTACTTCACAGGTAAAGATTCTAGTTGTCTACTGATGTACTATGTTCTTCATTTGTATCTATGTTGTAAGTAATTGCTATGTTAAATTGTTAATCGCTATGTAATCCAATGTAACTACTGTCTGTTTATTTTAACTGTGTAGCTTTTCTCCCCGGGCCTCCACTGAAAATGGACGTACGTCCAGTCAGACACTCCCGGTTAACAAATGTAAATGAAATAAAATAAATAAAATAAATAAATAAAATAAATAAATAGTCTGGTTCACTATAATTAATGAGATAATCCAATAACACTGATGGACCCAAGGAAGGCAGACTCTCCAGGTTAAAAACTTAATTTATTGTAGGTCTTAAGTGCTTTCACAGCTACTGCTGCTTCATCAGATAACAAACACATTGAACCAAAATTGGCTTTTAAGTAGAAAAGTGAAACAGTGTTAAATCACATGACCACAAACTTTAAAGAAATACAGCTAAAATATGTTATTTGAACAGCACATAAAAACATATACATATAAATACAACATAAAAACTATAAAAATATATATAAAACTTCCTATGAGCAAGTAAAAATACTGCTTTAGCTAACATGAAAACAAACATATATAATTGCAGATGCAAAGGCAAATACTCTCATCTGGCTAGTGGTCTTGATTTCAGTTTGGGTTTAATGGATACAAACTCATTCAATCCATGCCCAAAATCTCCCCTCATCCTGATAATCTACTTACCTTCCATCTTTTCTGTTTGGTTCTTTATATCTCCACCCCTTATAGTCTCATAGAATCTACCAATAACAAGAAATTTGAATGTGTGCCTAGAATCAGCGGCCAGCACATGTTTTGACAAAGCACTGGTTGTGCTTCCCTTTTGTATATAATAAACATGCTCCTTTATTCTCTCCCTTAGAGCCCTATCAGTATTTCCTATATACAATTTGGAACATTCCTTACAGGGACTAAATAAACAACATGTTCTGTGCTGCAAGTAGCAAATATATGAAACTCATAGTCCCTTTTTTGGTCTGGATGTGTAAATTTTGCACTGCTATCAATGTATGAACACATTGAACACCTACCACAGGGCATCGTGACTGTATTTCTATGCTGCACAGAATCCATGGTGGGGTAACAAAGCTGCCTTTTGAATGATTTCATATTTTTAAAAAGGAATCTGGGAGTAGTGCCTATCACCTTACTGAAATTCCCCCGTGTCTCGTAATAACATTCATATAGGAAGAAACATCAGAAGAATAATATATGGGAACCCTAAGTTTATAATCCTTTCTTCTATCATTCATTGCCTGATGTGGCTTTCTAGAAAAGTAAGGTTTAGCTGTGCTAGATGTAAGAGACTGAACCTCACCTATGTTCCTTAAAATATTGTGTGTATCATAAGCTCTGTCAACTAGTTCCACAGGTAAAATATTAAGTTGATTGTCAAAATCTCTGTCCCAGATGTTAAGCCTAGAAACTCTAAATATTTGATTCCTGACAACATTCTGAAAAATGTGTATGGGGTGTATGCTGTTTCTAGCTAATAAATGATTAACATGACAGGACTTCCTATATAGTCTAGTGAACAAACCTTCATCACCATCTATCACTACAGTAACATCCAAGAAATCTATTTTACTAGAGGAACACATTAGAAGTAAATCTTAAAAATGTTGTAGTATTATTAATATATTCATAAAATTCCTTAAGTTTGTCTTCTGTTCCATTCCACAGAATGAACAAATCATCCACAAACCTTCTATAAAATACTACTTGTTGTTTATAGGGTCCATTGAAAATATATTTATCCTCCCATACTGTCATAACTGAATTGGAGTAGCTATGGGCACTAGATGTGCCCATAGCTACGCCATTCCGTTGCCATTATATATGTTTATTTTCTTATTAGCTAAAGCAATATTTTTGCTTGCTTATAGGAAGTTTTGTATATATTTTTATACAGTTTGTATGTTGTATTTATATGTATATGTTTTTATGTGCTGTTCAAATAACATATATTTTAGTTGTATTTCTTTAAATATTGTGGTCATGTGATTTAACACTATTTCACTCTTCTACTTAAAAGCCGGTTTTGGCTCAATGAGTTTGTTATTTGATGAAGCAGCAGTAGCTGCGAAAATGCTTATGACCTACAATGAATTTATTTTTTAACCTGGAGAGTCATGTCTTCCTTGGGTCCATCAGTGTTCTTGGATTATTTGCTTTTATTTTTGTTCGATGCTGCTGCTCTGGGAAGTTGGTGGTAGTTTTTATTTGGATAATTAATGAGATATATTGATGTGTATGCCTAGCCATACTTCCATCTCAGTAAGCAATCTACAACACAAACAATATCTTGCATAATGTTCACTGCTTCTGACCTAAGCCATCAACCTTATCCTTCCTCTCTTGAACCCTTACCTCTCCAACTTAATGTGTCTATACTGCATTAACAATAATGTTTTGCGAAGAAGAAAGTTTTGAACCTGCCAAAAAATAAAAAAACATTTCCCCACTGCTGGCTAGCACCTGTACAGCTAGTGTTAAAGGCTGCTGCCCACTAGCCCCACCAATGTTATGTCTTTGAATACAGCAAATAAGCATTTTGGGAAGAACTACTTAGGAACTGTTGGGCATGATTAAATTATGTTCAGTCTGTCGCTGCAGTCAGAATGGACTAGAGGGCAGTACTCATTCAGTGAAGAAAATAATTTACAGATCCATAAAAGCAAGCAGTCACAAGTTCAAGAAGAGCATAATCTGTCTGCATATGAATTGTTTAACTCATATATTCATGCAGAAAGTGTTTCACAAGTTCATGAAGGCAATCATTTGCATATTATATCTTGCAAGAATTAAGCTTACAACTCTTTAACTGTGTCAATATTATTTCCTCTGCTGTTCCCTTTCCTAACCGCTAGCTTTCTCCTCAAACACCCATTCACAATCTGCTATTTCATATACTCCCTACATAATCCATCCATCTTTACCCAATTTCTGCCCAGCAGGCCACTGGCTATTCTCATTACTTTCCTTTTCAGTATTGGACTAGACACCTATACAAAGGACCTCACGTCTCTATGGGAAACTGTCTTGAACTTCATTTCAATGTAGAATATGCATTACCGTCTTCTAAATCACGTCTGCCATACATAATATATTAATATGTGTGACAGTGCATTTTTTATCATTTTTTTTTTATTTTATTCTTGTCATTGTCTTTTAATGTGTCATGTAGGTTTTATTTCAGTGTTACCATTACTGTTCTTAGGAGCTTTCTCCCTTGGCCAGCACTAAAAATAATTACTAACCCTGTCAGAATTTCCCAGCTAACAAATGCTAATAATCAATAATAAGTCATTACATTCTAGGCTTAAAACAATATATCATTAATTGGATTAGAAACTGGATAAACAGCATAGAACAAAGTGTTGAAGTTTAGGGAACAAAATCAACTTGGATATGTGCTAATGGTGCCCCTCAGAGCTCTGTATTGGGACTGGTTCTCCATAATATGGTGTTCTCAACATTGCCAATGGCTCCATATGTATGGATATCTAAATACGTTGATGAGTTTAAGATAGGGGTACAGGTAAAAGACTCAAAGGGCATTGAAGAGTTAAATGAGTACTTAATTAGTTTGCAGAACAGGGCCAGCAGCTTAGGATTAAGGTTTAATGCTATCAAAAATAAGGCAATAGTCTAGGATGTTAAATATGATGCTAATTTTGATAAAAAGAGACACCTGAAACTGAAAATGGATAGAGACCTAGGTACTATAGTTTGCTCACAATTACTGTTAATAAAAGCAAAGGTTTTAAGACAGATGTGTCTAATTTGTAACAGTATTGTACTGAGAGACCCAGTTATTCTCACACCAGTATATATTTCAACAGTAAGACCTATCATTGAGTCATACCTCTCAACTGTCCAGATTTTCACAGAAAGTCCAGATTTTTGCCTAATATTTTTTGTCTATTTTTCACAAAATTGCTGGTTTTCTGGCAAAACATTGTAGATTGAAGTTATTACATAATAACAGACATTTGAGTTTTAGACTTCATATCCCTTCGGAAAATGCAGGCTAATATAAATCATATTATTCTAGCAACTTTCTAAGCTTATGAGAGCAATATTTAAAATTTGTCCCTATTTTGGGGCTTTTATCCCCCCATTATTTTAAGTTTTGTCCAAATTTCTTGTGCTAACAAGTTGAAAGATATGTATTAAGTATAACTTGAGTGTACGCTCACTATCTAGAGGACAGATAAAAAACAATAGCGTGCAAAGACAATATAGAAAGAGAATCAATGAGATTAAAAGTCTTACTTATACTAAGATATTAAAGTGTCTTAAACTGCACACTATTTTATTTAAAAATGTGAGAGGTAAGTTATGTTTAACTTACAAGCCAGTGAACAGTCCTGCATTAAGACAGGAATTAAACCTTAAATTGATCTCCTAATATCCAGGTATAAGAGAGAGAGAGGGGACCATGTTTTAATATATGTAGGAATCAAACTATAAAATGATTCTTAAATAATTCAAATCTTTTCAAAATTATGGAATAAAATACCTGCTGAAATAAAGGATGCCAATATCATTAATAGCATTTAATGTAAACTTGGATAACTACATGTGAAATAACAAGTATTATTTCTAGCACACAGTCAGCTAGGATTTTGGATAATTACATGTGAAATAACAAGTACTATTTCTAGCACACAGTCAACTATGATTTTGGATAATTACATGTGAAATAAGTACTATTTCTAGCAAACAGTCAACTATGATTTCATGGGGAGATGACAGTTATCCACTTTACTATTGTTGCCACCAAGCCATATACAAAATGTGAAATGAGGTTTGGTCACAAACATATTTGCCCAAAGGACTTTGAGGTGAATAAGGGCAGTAACTGAGGGGAAAGGGGGGGTATATTGTAGGCAGTGTTGATGATTACTACAGGTGCCAAGGTGTGGCAGGATGGCATGTGGAAGAAGGAGATGCTAGGACAATGCTGAGGAATTTGAGTTAGTTGATGTCAGGGTGAGGTTGTGCATGGTTCTGGGGATGGTAGAGCGGGGTGAGTGCGAGAGTTTTTCTCAGAATTTTTTTCACTAATGGTTGTATTTTATGTTTCAGGTGGCAGTGATATCACTGAAGAAATGATAGGCTTGAATCCCTGCTCAGACAGACGAACTGTTTAAGAAGGCCAAGGTTCATCTATCACAGAGTATGCAATCCCAATGGAAGATGCAGACTGCAAGACCAAAGGGTGAAGGAAACAGAAGGAGACAGATCACCAGACAGAAGCAGGTGGAGTAAAATGGGTCAGACAGACAGCATACTAGTTCCAGATGGAGTCCAAGCTACAGATAACCAGATAGCACCTAGTAACAATAATGTACAGTCTGTGTTGTTGAATGATAATGCAGGGTTACTGCAGGTGGGGGAGTTGTTGAATGGTATGGATGAGCAGTACTATAATGGGTCCTGCAATTTTATGAGGTTTGAACATTAAGTGCAAGAGGTCAGGAGCCAGGTAGGGTTCACTGAAGTTGCAGGAGGTACAGATGACTTAGAACTGGTGTTCAATGAGGCTAGGTGCCACCTGCCATCAACAAGGGGGGTAAATGAGGATTTAAGCTTGTGGCCGAGAGAATGGCTTGCTACACAGTCCTTTTCAGCAGGCTCTTCTTTGCTTTTCATAACACCGTATATAACCATGGCTGTGAAAGAAAAGATTTGGAGAGATATTAAGTTGATGTGTTTGAGTTGATTGCTGCTGACAGAGTGCAGAGGATAGGAGATGCAGACATGCCAGGGACAAAGGATTTGTTGACAAATTTGGTGGTAGTAGGTAGGGAAAGACATGGTAAGTTCAGGGCATGGACATGGCATAATTGTATTACACGGTGGTTATTTTGGAGAAGGATAGTTCACCGGCTTTACCACTGCTGGCTTATTTTTTGGTGATTAGGAAGGCACAACAGTTCCAGTTAGGTAATGCATGGCTGTGGCATGACCAACATTTTAGGAAGAGGAAGGTAGTAGATAAGACCCTGCATAGGAGGTCAGGCATTCTGATATTCATTTATTGCATGTGAGGTCAAATGATTGGCCAGTGTTAGGCATGTTTGTGAATGGAACATTTTATTTTAATAAGGCTATGTCATTGGGTTGCCCTGTTTCATGTGCTGTGTTCAAGACGTTTATTTACTTGTTACAATGGATATGGCAGCAGTTGGTGAGGGTTCAGAAGACATGTCATTATTTTAATGATTTTCTATTAATTGGTTAGCATAATTAAGAGGCCCAGAAGGTGTTGTGGGCTTTTATTGCCATGTGTGATGAGCTAGGGGTTGTGATAGCACCAGAAAAGCAAAGAGGCCCAGTAGAGCTTTGAAATTGCTGAGCTTGATGTTAGATGTAAAATGTGATGTATTTTGCTTACCACAGGTTAAGATGATGAAGTTGTGGCAAAAGATTGATCAGTTTCTATTGAGGAATATGGTAAGGATTAGAGAGATGATGAAATTATTAGGTTTACTGAATTTTGCTTGTAGGGCCATTAGTCCGGGCAGGATATTTTGTAAGTCAATGGCCTATTTTCTGAAGGCTGATAAGAGCAAGCATCGCTGGGTGCGTGTCACGAAGCTGGTCAAGGAAGACTTGAGATTGTGTGCATCGTTAATCAATTGTTTTAACTGTGTGTCATTTTGGCAGAGAGAGATTGAGCCTCACAAGAGGAGTTGAAGTTATTTACTGATGTGGCTGGGGCACATAGCATAGGAGTCTTCTTTGGTAGAGAATGGTTTACAGCTCAGTGGCCTGAAGGAGAGGCAGCAAAAAGATATGGCATTTCTAGAGATTATGCCAGTTTGGGTGGCAGCAGTGCTGTGGAAGAGCAAATTGGTAAACCAAAGGGTGATATTTTATTCAGACAACAAGCGTAGTGCAGGTGTTGGCTAAGAAAACTGCCAAATCCCCATTTGTGTTATTGGTCTTATGGAAGCTGGTTTTCCAGAGCTTGCATGTATCCAGTACGGTTAACCAGGTAGCTGATAGCCTTTCTAGGTTTCAGATTTCCAGGTTTTGAGCATTGATGCCAACAACAAGACAGAGGCCTGTAGTCATTCCAGATGAAGTGTGTAACATTGGAGATACACTGTGGGATGGCAAATACAGATATCTTGGGTCAAATCTACCTCGGAGGCATACAATTCTGTGTTAGCTGCTTTTTAAGGTTTGTCAGTCAATTGCCAGTGCAGCATAAGAGATGGTCTGTGGAGTTAGTCAGCATTACGTAGTATATAGATGGTCTTTGGGTGAAGCAATTCAAACAATCAATATGCATTTGGCAGCTCTGAGTGTAGTGGTGAGGTTGTGTGGTTTGCATGATGTCTTGAAAGATTGATTGGTAGTGAGAATGTTGAAAGGATGGGAAAGTCTGAGAGAAAAAAATGAAGACGGACATTTTTCATTGACCAAGCAGGTACTTCAGAGTTTTGTTAAAGGGCTTGGAGGTGGTGTTAAATTTATTCAAATTTCCCAGTTACACAGCATTGGTGGTGATCATGTATATAGGGACATTTAGAGTGGGTGAAGTGTTTGGTTTGTTGAAATGGAAGGATGTTTATGGGAGGGATTCTGTGGTACTAATTTAGCTCAGAAGATCAAGCACAGGTCAGGTAGCGTGTGACAGGCCAGTAGTGTTAATTGAGGAGTATGAAAGGTCCTTATGTCTGGTAGACTGGATGAAAAGGTTAAGGAGTATTTATGGAGATGAGGATGAGCTATTGATTTTTCAAACGGGGCAGGGTACAGAGTTGCCAGCACCACTTTTCAACACTATGGTGTGTAAAGCATTAGCTTCCCAAGGAGTAAGAGGTAGCATATTCTCTGTGCATTCTTTTAGGACTGGTAGAGTGTCATCTGATCTGGCAGTGGAAGGGATGGTGATTAAAGTCATTGAGAGAGCAGGGAGTTGGGCACCTAAGGCTTATTTAGACCATATAAGATGAGGTGACTTTACCGTATCAATTTGCTTTGCTTTTCAGTTAGTATTGTAATTTGTTTTGTTTTTCAGATGGCATTCTAGTTATCCTGGGGGGGAGGAGAAGAGATTATTCATGAGACTTGGAGGCAGTATATTGGGGCTTTCAGAAGCAAAGCAGAAGATTGCATGGTGTGGACTAAAAGGGTTGCTTGGCATCAATTGTTTGTTACATCTGGAAAGATAAAAACAGTGTTGGGGGGGTTCTGAAAAGTTTGATTGTGCATTAAGGTGGAATGATTTAGACTGTGTGTCAAAAAGGCAACTGCTGGCCTGGATAGTTGGTGATCTAGTTAAGACAACGGCATCCACATATGGTTATAGTGTGCTCAGAGATCATACCCAGACTAGTGCTGAAGCAGACAGCTAGTTTTGTAGCATTAGAGAGGGCTAGACATTTTGTCAACCATAAAGTATCAAGGACACTAAGAGATTTAGGTGTGTTGGTGATTGAGCATTGGGACTTTGATGATAGGGATCCAGTTTGGTAAAGAGGTGATGGAATGCACTTGAGTGATATAGGGCTTGATCTCTTCAATTTATACATGATAGTGACTGTGCAAGACATTGTCAGACAGCTAGGAGAGAAGGGGGAACAGCCTTTGCTCAGGCTAGTGGACAGAGAAGAGGGCTTCAGGGTGAACCACTCTTGTGTTCCCCTTCTCCTTTTTGGTTGGGAGGTGAGCCAAGGTACACTGTCTAACAATTTTGGGATTGGAGTGAGCAGAGGGTCAACACTGCCCATGTTGCTGCAATGTTCTGTAGGTGCTTTAACATATGCGAGAAAATGTTTAATACTTACATGTTTTTTTAAGAAATGAATCAGAAGCTGAAATACTTGTGCTGCAATATCCATGGTTTTGTGTTAATAAACTGGTTACAATGGCGTATTGGTGCAGTTCTTGGTTCAAATTGCTTGGACAAATCATTTTGGTAAGAGCACACAAAATGCAGATCTGTTACTATAGAAAAATAGATAGAACATTGTCTGTATTGCTTCCAAAACAATATATTTGAGAGCAAGAATCTATTATTGTTAAGCTAGCAGATACCCAAATGTCTGAAATAGTTGAGACCTGGAAAGGACACTTGTTAAAATGCAATGGGGTCACAAACAAAATAGAATGTGTTGATCTCAGCTTTGAAATGCCACTGAGACTACCTGACACGATTGTTCTACACCAGGAGTTGACACAAGTGCCTGACTTGCAAGAATATTATGAATGTGACTTACATGCTTGTGACTTTCCTAACCCTACTGACAATGGCACTATATTACCTAATGTGACTACATTACTGGCTATGACTACTCTGACCAATTGTGATTGCAAAACTATATGATTTGGAACACAAATGAAACACATAAAACATGAAAATATTGTACTACATGGTCTGATAATAAAAAAGTGATAATTTTAGCTACTATATACAGTTGAGCACTTAACAAATGCTTAAATGATAATGCAGGTTCATACAAAATGGTAATATGATCCATATATAAATTAGACCATGTAACAAGCCTAGTGCAGCATAGCCAGTCATATTTATAAGTTTATTTACAAACCTTGTAAAAATCTGCTGCCAATCATTGGCGGACCGGAGTTCCGCTGTGGCGACCCCTTACTGGGAAAAAGCAGAAAGACAAACAACAACAACTGGAGAGATGTAACATATGAAGTAGTGAGAACCACTTTTAATTGTTTTGAAGATTCATTTGCATATTGTGTCAAGTGTTTCTTCCAGCAGTTTTTGCCAGGCTAATAAATAGTGTTGATACAACAGCAGTAGCTCCTGTATATTTGTTTTATAACAGCTGTTATGAAAGAACCACACATTGTATGCCTATAATGACCTGGTAGATCGCTGACCTCTTCTAAATGAAAATCAAAATATAGTGACACTTCGTATTTCTTCAAGTTAGCACCAACTGGTTTTGTTTGCCTGTAAATGTTTGTAAACAAGGGAGAACCTTGTGTAAGTAGTCATTTTCTACACTGAGGTTTACAATTTGTTTGGATTAAACTGATGTAAAGTGTTAAATAAAACTGTGATCCCACTCTTCATCTTTTGTGATGGTACGCATTACTGAAATACCTAATTGTTGTGTTTTGGCCTGTAATGACAGTATGTTCTGGAACAGAGGGGTTGAGTGAAAGAAAATGCAACAAAAATGAGAAAAATGGGCAGACACAAATATTATAGTACCACCAGGCAGTAATGACACTGCCAAATAAAACAAGTATTTATAGTTCAGCTGCTGGTGTGTTATCCTGAACAATGTTCCATTTAGAGGCAAAAAGGCAACTAAATAGGCATTCATCATCTCAAAAACATCAGTAAAAAGAGTGAATTACATGCCAGTATTGCATGTCCCAGTACATACCATAATTTTATGTAATACATTGTTTATATAAAGAAGGTGTTGCAACAGTTTTTATGTAGTACAAGTTATGACATGTCATGCAAGACTTACTTGTTTTAAAAAAGAAAATAAACAAAACTGTGACCACCACATGGGCAGACAAATTCCTGTGTTCCTCATCAGTCATATCCTGTGCATGACACTCATAAACGTGCATTTGTCACTGTTGATTGTTGGTTTACATTGGGGATGAAATGTAGCAGTTCGTTAGGAGGGAGAGTTGGAAAAAAATGTAAGGTAGTATTCATCAAAGGGGCTTGCTTTAAGCCAAATAGATATGCAATTGGTAATTAACAAATCTGGATTTTTGCTGCATTCCAGACTGACATCCTGAATACTGGCACAGCTAAATGTAATGACAGCACACTTCAAAACAAGACCCTGACAAGTCACTATGTGCTCAAATTCATACAATGCACGTATCCTTAGCCAAACATTTGTGATCCAGGTGTGGTTGTTTAGAAGAAACCAAAGACAAACTAATAAAACCAAGAGGTAGCTTGTTTACCAGGAACCAGATGATAAATAAATCCAGGGGCAGCTTTCCACAAAAACAGTTTATGTAAGTGCTTTCGTCCACATTCAGTACATGAACTTCTTCAAACAAAGACTAAAACACATATATGTTTAGTTTCTGTATTTATGAGTGATATACCTTTAAAGTAGTGAGTTAATTATGATGTCATAATTAATTTGGTATTTAAACCTTAAATATGTTTTTAGTCCTTGTCTGAAGAAGCTCATGTACTGAATATGGACAAAAGCACTTACATAAACTGTTTTTTGTGGAAGGCTCTCTCTGGATTTATTTATCATCTGGTTCCTGGTGAAACAAGCTGCCTCTTGGTTTTATTGGTTGTTTAGAAGAGCCATAGTAGAAACCTTTTAATCATTAAAGCTGTACTGGTTTGAGAACTGTGAGAATGAGGTCTCCCAAAACACAGAGGCATCTCATTCTCATATTATTTACATTTCTCACCATAACACCTCGTTTTCTCTGTTTCTTCAGTTCATTGATTATGGCTTCCTCTTACTTCAGTGTGACTTTTTTTGGCTGTCATATGATGTTTAGAATCCATACAGTATCTATGGATTTCAAGCTGTCTGCAAAGGTCTGTGTGACTTAAAAAAAATAAGAGAGAGAGAGGGCAAGAGATAAATTACTTTTCCGGGGTGGCTCCATCATAATGTGAAATATTTCTCTTCATTATCCTCTGCTTTTCTCAAATATTGGAGACCTGATTGCACTGGCATACAAAGCAATTCCTGTTTGTGTTGAAAGGGGTAGCTTAGTGGGAAATAAAAGGAACTTGGCCTGTTTTTAAGTATACTGTTTTTTGTTGCTGCACTTATTCCGATGTCTCAAAGTACCTGGTTCTCCAGTTCAGTTCTTGGCTTGGGTGTCTTCTTTGTGGATTCTGCAAATCTGTTTATAAAGATTTTTGCCACATATGCCTGTGCTTTTTCCACATCCCAAAGCATTAGGCATACCATAGGAAAATTAGCAATCCTCTATATTCCCTAGAGAAGTCTGTGTGCATGTGTGTGTGTGTGTGTGTGTGTGTGTGTGTGTGTGTGTGTGTGTGTGTGTGTGTGTGTGTGTGTGTGTGTGTGTGTGCGCGCGTGTGTGTACTGTGTGTGTACCATGTGCTTGTGTGTGCCTGTGTGTACCCTGTATGTGTGTGTGTGTATATGTACTATGTGTGAGTGAGTGCGTGTGTGCTTGTGTATGTGTGCATGTGTGTGTGTGTGTGTGTGTGTGTGTGTGTGTGTGTGTGTGTGCGCGTGCATTTGTGTACTATGTGCGTACCATGTGCTTGTGTGTACCGTGTATGTGTGTGTATGTACTATGTGTGAGTGAGTGGGTATGTGTTTGTGTATGTGTGCATGTGTGTGTGTGTGTGTGTGTGTGTGTGTGTGTGTGTGTGTGTCTGTGTGTTTGTCCATGTGTGTCTGTACTATGTGTGTACCATGTGCTTGTGTGTACCGTGTATGTGTTTGTGTATGTACTATGTGTGAGTGAGTGCGTGTTTATGTATGTGTGCGTGTGTGTGTGCATGTGGTGTGCGTGAGTGTGCATGTGTGTGCATGTGTGTGTGTGTGTCTGCGCAAGTGTGCACCATGTGTGTTTGCACATGATGTGATGGGCTGGCACATCACACAGGGTTATGTTTACTCTCTTGTCTAGGGTGTCTTCTTTATGGATTCTGCAAATCTGTTTATATAGATTTTTGCCACATATGCCTGTGCTTTTTCCCCATCCCAAAGCATTAGACGTACCATAGGTAAATTAGCAATCCCCTATATTCCCTAGAGAAGTCTGTGTGTGTGTGTGTGTGTGTGCGCGTGCGTGTGTGTGTGTGTGTGTATGTGTGCATGCGTGTGTGTACTGTGTGTGTACCATGTGCTTGTGTGTACCGTGTGTGTATGTGTGTGTGTGTATGTACTATGTGTGAGTGAGTGCATGTGTGTTTGTGTGTGTGTGTGTGTGTGTGTGTGTGTGTGTGTGTGTGTGTGTGTGTGTGTGTGTGTGTGTGTGTGTGTGTGTGTGCGTGTGTGTACTGTGTGTATACCATGTGCTTGTTTGTACCGTGTATGTGTGTGTATGTACTATGTGTGAGTGAGTGTGTGTGTGTTTGTTTGTGTGTGTGTGTGTGTGTGTGTGTGTGTGTGTGTGTGTGTGTGTGTGTGTGTGTGTGTGTGTGTGTGCGCGCGTGCGCGTGTGGTATGTGCAAGTGTGCATGCGTGTGCATGTGTGTGTATGTGCTTGAGTTTGCCTGCGCGTGTGTGCACCATGTGTGTTTGCACATGATGTGATGGGCTGGCACATCACACAGGGTTATGTTTACTCTCTTGGGTCTAATGAATGCTATGATATACTCTAGCTCCTCTTTGAACCTGAAATGGATTATGTCAGTTATTAGAGAGTGCATGAATTAATTAATTTTTGCTATCTGTATAGTTTTACTCAAAAATCAGCTTTTGGTTGCAGTATGGCATTTCACTGGGATAATGGCAAGTGGTTTCAGGCTTAGTGAACGTAATTGTTTTAAATAAAAAGAAATAAGTAAATAAAATTGAATTTTTCAGAGTGGTGCCTGTTACTTTGTGAAATATGTCTTCCTTATAATTTGTATTTCCTTGTATACAAGAAATTCAAGTATAGACAGGAATCTGTATATTAAATCATGAAATTAAAAAAACAGTGTCAAAAGTGTTGACACTACTTTTTTCCCTTTTTTTTTACATATATATAATCTGTATCACAGACTGTGAATTACATCTTCTCAGCTCAATAAAGCTGAGAATGAATGCCATCTTATCTTCCTTACAGGTAAGTAATGTTTTCTTTGTAGATAGCAGTGCACACCATTTTGAGTGATGGTAAATATCCTACACAGACAGAGAGAGACAGGCAGAAAAATAACTAAATGTTACTTCTCTCTTCAATCTGTATATCATTTTCAAAAATTAGCATTTGCATTGGATAATATAGTAAAGATAATACACAGCCTAAGCAAAAACTATTGTCATAACTTCCATTTACAGGTATAAATCTGTAAATCAGTGCTATGTAACTCTCACCAAAGACAAAAAGCTTGTTTTGCTAGCAGAATTTGCATAGTATGCAAGGATATAACAGGTTTGAATTAAAACTGCATTACAGGCCATTTAGAGAAATGACTAGCAAAAAGTGACACATTGGTTGGACAGTGTTGCAATTAAGCAGAATCTTCGTAATACTATCAGAAGTAACATTACCATAATCTTTCTACTAATTGAAGTTCTGAAATGAAAACACTAATATTAATCACCATACACATTATTCAGTAGGGGTCCAAATGGGAGATGATAAATCAGCAAGCAAAAAGGACAGTAATATTGCTGGAGTTAAATTCTTTCTCAACTCCTGGTGAGTATCTTCACAAGGTGGACCCTGTTTTTCACAAAATCTCACACAACACTGATATAAGGACTCTATTTTATGTAGCATATATGTTAAAAATAAAAAAGATAATTGGGTGCACAAGACCCAGGATAAAAAAGTGTCCAATCCTGGTAGGCACACTGGTGCCAGGAATGGAAAAAATGACAGAGTAAAATCCTCAAAACATGGAAACATTCCTAAAATGTGGCTAGGGCAGGCTCAGTGGGAAGATGACCCCGTTGTTACAGAAGGAAGTAGTAGTCCGCAAAAATCACAAAAACTGATAGGCCAAAAGAGAGCCATAAAGATGATAGAGTGGACTATTCAGAATAAGAAACAAATTATGCATTGCTACTATTATGCAAGAAGCCCATAATTTCTAGCCAGATGATATACAAAAAGATTAGGAGAAAAATTAAAGGAAAGAAAAATATTTGCACAAGAAAAACTGTCACAAGCTTCAAATAAAAATGTGTGTTCATTAATACAATGAAAAAACATTATATAGACCAAGAAACTTTGTGGCATTTGGAAAAAAAATGACAGAGGAAGTATGAAAATATAAAGAACAAAATCTAGAGATTTTTATAGCTATAAAAAGAAATATTAACATGGGAAAGAAAGACATATCTGATATGGTGTAATATTTATGCAGAGGTGAAAGCTAAATTAATAAATGCAAATAAGCAGGCCAAAAAATATTTGAATCAAAATATAGGAAAGGCATCCAGATATGGAAAATTTCACAATACAAAAATAATATCACAAAGAGGAAATGTAGAATAGAAGATTTTTAAAAAGAAGAAGTTAAAAAAATAGAAGCTGAAGTTAGGGAATACCTCTGAAGTGAAGGATTTAGTGTAGAAAGTCTAACACAGGTTATATCAGAGCATGATAGAACAATGATTCCCCAAGTAAGGAGAAACAGGAGGAGCAGAAGACATTTGAAGAAGAAATATTGACATGGGGATGAAAAAGAGATTTAATATGGTGCAATATTTATGCAAAAGAGAAACCAAAATGAATCAATATAAAGAGAGCAGCACCAAACATATTTGAAGAGAAACAGAGGCAAACACATCCAGATCTGGAATATTTTACAATACAAAAATAAGAAAAACAAAGAGAAAAAGTAGAAAAGAAGATTAGTAATGACAAAGTTAAAGAAATAAGAACTGAAGTTATGGATTACCAAATTAAGGAGAAACCAGTGGAGTGGGCAACATCTGATCAGTTGCCATATGAAGATACATTACAGCCTTCCTTCGGAAACCAGTACAAAAGTTCAGATGGAGTTGTAGAGCAAGTAAAGAAGAAACAGCAAACTGGCAATTCTGACATAGTCAATGTTGTGGAGTGATAGGCCAGTCAGATCCCATATGAAAGAGCAATGGATGACACAGGATGGAAGTGAACAGAATGTGACACAGGAAGATGTTGAACATTCTGTAGAATGCCCACAGGAAATGGAGAACAAAGAATGTACCTTCGGTTTAGAAGACAATGATATAAGATAAGAGTTGCTTGATTTAATAAAGATTAAAGATCAATGAAATAAATAGATTACAGAAAGACAATAAAACCCAAGACATCAGAAGCTTGATAAAACAAATGAACAGAGTAATTAAGGCTGTTTGTAGACAGTCATGTGATAAACAGAAGTAAATAGGATATATTACTGCGTAGCTAAATTAAAAATAGATACAGTCTTACCACAAAAATACAGGGCAGTAAGGGAAAGGAAGGGGAGAAATTAAATACCATCATGGAAGTATCAAATAGAGAATACTATAAAGCAATTAAGCCAAGAAGTGTCACTGTTAGAAACTATAGAAGAGTGAACAGATCAACAAAAATACTCAGAAAGACAGATGTTATAAAAGCAATGCATAATATCAGAACAGATCAGAATCTATTGTGCACTATCACAAATAATAAAGTAACAATATCAGCACAGGCAGAAAACTTTGAAGATATGTAGATAAATATAAAGCAAAAGTACAAAAATAAGGAATTTATTGATGACAAAAAACTTATAGAGAATTGGGAAACAGGACAAAAGGAACTGAAACACCACCCAAAAAAAAAAAGAAACAGATACATTTTGGAGAAATTTCTATGAAGATGCTGTGGAACATGACAAAGATGCTGAATGGAGAGAAGAAGTAAAAGAAAGAATAAGAAGTTCAAATGTACAGGACATGAAATGGGATGAAATCATGGCCAGAGATATTGAAACAAAGTTAAGAAAAGCTCCTACATAGAAACAGGCCTTGATGCAGTACCTAACTTCTGGCTAAAAGTATTAACATCTTTACATGAAGATTTAGCCATGAGTAAGAACTATATGCATACCCCAAACAGACACAAACCTGGTTAATGACAGGAAAAGCAGTTCTTCTACTTAACAGCAAACCTGCAAGTTATCCTCAAAACTTTAGATCAATATCTTGTCTTCTGACAACATAAAAATTATACACGGGAATTGATGCTGACAGAGTTTATAGTCATTTAGAAGAAAGTTTAATCATGGCAATAGAACAAAAGGGTAATAAAAGAAAGTCATATGGAACAAAGGATTATTTGTTGTTAAAGTCATAATGGAGAAGTGTAAAAAGGGGAAAAATTTAAGTATGGCATAGATAGACTACAAAAAAGCATTTGACAGTATTCCACATTCATAGATAAAAGAGTGATTAAAATGTATAAGATACACCTTACACTGACTGATTACATTACAGAGACCATGAAACAGTGGCAAACCACTTTACAGTTAAGCCATAATAAAGGACAAATTATTATTACAGAGATAAAAATTAAAACGGGGATATTCCAGGGTGACTCTGTCACCGCTGCTCTTTTGTCTTGCCCATAACTCATTAAGTTACTTAACAGATTAGGTCAGGGCTACAATTTGGCTCCCAGAAAATGACACAGTGTAAAGACTTCTCATCTTCTTTTTGTGAATGATTTAAAACTTTATAGTTCATCAGATGACGAACTGAAAGTACAACTGTAAGTGGCTGAAACTTCAGATGATATAAGATCATTTGTTCTTGATAAATGTGCAAAAGCAACCTTTAATACAGGAAAGCTGCAGCACCAAGAAAATGTCAGCCTGGGACAGAAATATAATATAAATGAACTTAACCAAGAGGGAGTGTATATATGTTTGTAACATGATGGATGAAAAACATGAGCAAATGTGCATAAAACTTAATAAAGGAATATTTTGGAAGACTAAAATTAATACTGAAAACAGGGCTGGCATCTAGGATCAAAGCCCAAGCTATAAACCGTTTTGCTCACCCTGCCCTAACTTACAGTTTTGGAGTGATTGACTGACCCCAAAAGGTGTTGGATCAATTGGACAGGAAAACAAGAAGGATGCTTCATGCTTATCAAATGATTTATAAAAGTCAGTGCTTACCAAGATTATATATTCCCCATTCTAAAGGAGGTATGGGCCTCCTCGAAATTGATTACATGCATAGATCTGCAATCATAGGACTGCATACATATCTGCTGACCTCGCAAGATCCAAATGTAGTGAAAGTTTTAAAACATGTGGACAATAAGTCTAATGTGACTTCCCTGCTTAGTTTAGCAGAGGCATATCGGTATCAAGCAGGAATGGAAAGCAAACCAGCAGTAGATAAAAAACAGGCAGCAAATGAATATGCCAAAAAAACAAAAGAAAGAATATAAGGTGAAGGATCAGATGAGAAGGCAAGAAATGTGGAAATGCATAAATATAGTTGCAAGTATAGAAAACTTTTGGAACAACCTCATATTGATCAGGATCGAATGCAAGAATGTTTAAGGAGAGGTGAATTTAAACCAAAAGAAGAAAGGTTAATACTGGTGACCCATGATAGTGGACTATGTACATGTTGGTTTACAAAGTCCTTTGACCATATGGGAGAAACAGACAAATGTAGTTTTTGTAAAACAGATCTGGAAACAGTCGCACATCTTGCTGGCTGTGATATACTAATGGCAGAAGGACTTTATACTGAAAGGCAAAATAATGTAGCAAAACTGTTGCACTGTGGATTGGGTAAACATTATAATACTGAAGTAGCTGAAAACATTGGAAACATGAGTCACAAAGCATTACAGAAAATGATGAAGTTTATATCACATGGGATCACCTATTACCAACAGTTCAAAAAATAGATATGAGAAACCAGATATAGTAGTCCATGAAAAGAAGACAAAAGTAGCATTGATCATTGAAATTGCTACACCCATTGACTACAGTGTCTTATGTACAGAGATGCACAAAGTCATAAAATATCAGAATTTGCGGACAGAAAGAAGGGCAATGTGGAAGAAGGATACCCAGACATTTCCAATAGTAGTAGGAGCAATGGGTCTTATAAAAAAAAATTACAATCATACTTAGATATGTTAGTGATACATGTAACTCCATATGAAGCTGCGGTGGTGCAGTGGTAGCATTGTCGCCTCACAGCAAGAGGTTCTCCCATTCGATTCTCGGCTGGAGCACCTTCTGTGTGGAGTCTGCATGTCCTCCCCACAGTTGAGTGGCGTTCAAAAGACATGCGTGAATGGGTGTGCCTTCGTTGAAGGTTGGGCGTCGAGCTGGCACCTCAACACTGTAAAAATCTACTGCCAATCATTAGTGGACCTGAGTTCCGCTGTGGTGACCCCTAACCGGGAAAAGCCGAAAGAAGAACAACAACAACATGTAACTCCATATGAATTGCAGAAGGAGTCATTTCTGGCGACATTGCAGGTGCTCTGAAGAACACTTCTGGCTAACATCAAAGACTGAAACAATACTAATTTCATGAACTTTAATCATACTTTGACTTTGAAATGGGGTCCATTCCTGTCATGGTATTGGAAACCCAAAAGACTTAGATAAATTAAAACTAGGATAAACCTTTGAGCTAGATCTGTAATTTGTGAAATTTCAGGTGTAAGACAATACTCTGAAAACCATACTGTTCAACACTGACAGCATCACATGTTGTGAAAACAACATTTTCCTGTGCGTAGGTCAACAAGTGTGGCTGGTACAGAATGCTGAGCCACAGTGCCCAGCACCCAAAATATGATGACACACAGTGAAGTGTATCAGTCTTTTAAGGTAGGCTAGTGTTTACACCTAAGCAAGAAAAATTCCAGTTTTATAGGAAAAACACTTATTTTCAGCATTAATTGCAATACTAGTGGGAGTAGCATGAAAATGTGTTATAGAACAGGAAATTAGGGCCTGTGATTGTTACAAAATGTATGCCACGAGAAATTTAAAGTACATTCAGGCTGAGAGTGACCATAAATATGGTAGAGTGCAGTGATAAGAACTTGAGATAATAAAGAACTAAGGAATAGTTAGTAATCCAGCTATAACGAATGAGCAGCAGTACCTGTCTTACAAATTGTCTGTATAACTCAGATCACAAAACTAATGTCTGACACTCAAATGTGTGAATATGTAACTATGATTCAACAAAAAATGAATATCAAAACTTGCTGTAACAATACAAGAGCATTTTTAAGGGGGGGGTTGCACTACCTGCATCCTAAACATATGGGGGGTTATGCCCTAACACTTTTTCTGATTGTATATACCAACTCTAAAAGAAGTAGAGTAGTGGAATACATTTGCTCCTAGAGTGTAGCCCACTCCTTGGAGTGGGTAAGAAGTTTCAGGAAGGAAGAACACTCTTAATGGAAGGATTTTTCTGCCAGGAAGTTCATAATCTTAAAAAGGACTGTTTAGTTGTTCTTGAGGGTTGTAGTCATGAGGAGGACTGTTATAGTTTTCAGGAGGACTGTTTTGGGCCCTCAGAAGGGCCTTTGTGGTGAAGGTGAGAAGCTGGGGGGTCCTGAACAGAACCATTGTAGTCCTGATAAGGACTTTTGTGGTATGATCTTCTCCATCTCCCCTAGCAGGACAGTGCAGTCCTTGTGATAGGCCTCAATGGTTGCCTGTATGCAATAGTCATGGGGTAGTAATGCCTCCACGTCTATTGTGACCAAAATGGAGTTCTCGCCCAAGCTGAGGTTTTTGATTTTCTTAAGAAAATCCATTGAGTCCAGAATGTAGGACTGGTTGTTTGCTGCCAGGGGCTTCAGGGTGAAGTCCAGGTAGATGGCTGCTGGTTCTGTAATGGAACTCCCACTTGCTATAACCGGACTATATGGTGGGTCTAGCAGATTTTTGTGGGGTTTGGGGATTATGAAATATTGTGGTAATTTCGGAAATTGGACCTTCAAGAACTCATTAATGTTGGAGCTGATAATCCCCTCATTGTAAAGGTCATCCAGGGCCATGTTCAGGTCTTTGTAGGCTGTTCTGGTTTGGTCAAAATCTGTGGGTTCATAATAGTTCCTGTTTTAGGTCCATCAGCTTGAAAGCTGGTGGTGTTCAGCGTTTCGTTCCAAGTATCTTGTAGCTTCTGTGGGCAATTCCTTACTAAAGGCATTTTATTCAGTGTGAGGCCTTTTGGGACCACTCTTTGATTTTTGCATTGTGTCAGGAAAAAGTGGTCCCATTTTAAGCAGATGAAGTCCTTGAGTTCTTCTTCTAGTCTGTGGAGAATTTCCTTATGTCCCTCTTTTGGTCATGCCTCTGCATACTTGGTCAGCTCTAGTTCCAGTTCTAGAGTTGGTGTGGTGGCCACATTTCTGAACCATGAACCTTCCATGGAGCTGGTGGTGGGGCAGTGGATTCCAGTCCAGGTATTTCAACTGAAAGACCCAGTAGAATTATAATAAAAGAAGTAGAGTAGTGGAATCTGTTTGCTCCTAGAGTGTAGCCCACTCCTTGGGGTGGGTAAAAAGTTTCAGGAAGGAAGAACACCCTTACTGGAAGGATTTTTCTGCCAGGAAGTTCATGTGGTAGTCCTAAAAAGGACTGTTTAGTTGTTCTTGAGGGTCGTGGTCCTGAGGAGGACCATTGTAGTCCTGAGGAGGACTGTTATAGTCCTGAGGAGGACTGTTTTGGGCCCTCAGAATGACCTTTGTGGTAAAGGTGGGAAGCTCAGGGGTCCTGAAGAGGACCATTGTAGTCCTGATAAGGACTTTTGTGGCATAATCTTCTCCGTCTTCCCTGGCAGGGCAGCGCAGTCCTTGTGATAGGCCTCAATGGTTGCCTGTATGCAATAGTCGTGGGGTAGTAACGCCTCCAAGTCTATTGTGACCAAAATGGAGTTCTCGCCCAGGGTGAGGTTTTTGATTTTGTTAAGAAAATCCATTGAGTCCAGAATGTAGGACTGGTTGTTTGCTGCCAGGGGCTTCAGGGTGAAGTCCAAATAGATGGCTGCTGGTTCTGTAATGGAACCCCCACTTGCTATAAGATATCATCACCCATCTAGTAAATAGAAAAAGTGTTTGTACAAAACTGCTACTTTTCTGACTATTAAGGTGACAAGAGTTTGAAACAATAAGTGGTATAATGCTGCACACAAGCTAAAAAAATACACAAGTATTTATGAAATAAAACAACATTCTTGTAATATTTGATGATCTAGTATTTTTTAGCTTTTCCTAACAATTAGGCCATCCTTGCATATGAACTTTTGCTGTATTATTTTGGAATATCCTCTAGTTTGAGGGGTCTATATTTTAACGTTGACAGGGCAGATGACTGAATGCCCTTACATCGACACATCTTCAGTGAAGCCACTAAACCTCGAATGGACAGAACAGCGATTTTTTTCCCCAGGGAAAAAACTTGCTGGGCCATTGTTGGGAATTTACTGTTTCTCCACTGTAGTGCGATCTCAGGGTTGGTATATTTAAGTAGGGGAGGTGTGGAGGGCACAGCCCCCCACATCATGGTGTGTGGGGGGCAAAGCCTCCCGCTTTATTTTGTCTGTGGGTTTGTTTGTTTGTTTTTTTGTTGGCCCAGCAATTTTTTTCCCTGGGAAAAAAAAATGCTGCTCTGGCCATTCAAGATTTAGTGGTTTTGATGAAGATGTGTCAACATAAGGGCATTCACTCTTCTGACCTGTTGACATTATAATATAGACCCTAGTTTGAGGACTGTCACTTGCTAGCCAAGAAACCTAATAGGTGCAACATACCCAAATAATGGGTGTAAACAAAATAAATAAAGAGAAGTCAGCAGATTTGGGTATGCACTTAACAAGAATGCCTCATAATAACTTGTTAGGCTTACTGCACACTGACATTCAGAATGAAAGACAGATGATTGTCTAGAAGACTACCTTGAATAGCTTTTAGTACTAACTTCTAGTAGCAACTAGCAAAAATCTACAGTTGTGATTTCAAAAATGCATTTGTTTGGATGCTAGCCCATTGATATATTGCTATTTTTATGTTAAGTTTAACTTTCATCATTAATTTAATCCTTTGCCCCGAAGCAACATATTTTGAACTGAAAGGAAATGTAGTCACATGCAATAGATTCTGTTTAGTAATCATTTCAACAAGGAAATTAATTACAAACCCAGATGTGTGGTTAGCGTATACTCATACAGCCAAAATAAATTCTAATATAATTCAAGAAATTAAATCAGGGCAAAGGATCACATATGTACGGGGTTTAGTAGTACCTGCTTACATACCTCTCAATGTTCAAGATTTTTGCTGAATGTCCACATTTTTGTTTCATATTTTAGGTCTTTTCCTCATAAAATTTGTGGTTTTCTGGAAAATCACTGAGGATTGAAGTCAGTAAATAATGACATACATCCAAATTTCAGACGTTATAGCCTTCAGAAAATACCTGCTAACAAATATCCTGTTATTTTATCAACTTTCTAAGTTTACAACAGCAATATTTAAAATCTGTCCTTATTTTCAGATCGTTGTCCCCCCTATTGTTTCAGACTTTCTCCAGATTTCTTGTGCCAAGAGGTTTAGAGGTATGCTTGCTTAAATGAAAGCCTGGAACGGAAACATTGACTAATCATAGACAAGCTTTTCTTCCTCTCTTGAAGGTTTGATTGACATTTTAAAAATGCTTTTCAAAATGCTTCATATAAACATATTTTGACTAGAGATGATACATACACAGTGATGGAATGATGTCCCAACCAGCACTGATTTCTCTGATTTCTTGCCTTATTCCCATTGCTTGCCTGGATATACTATGGATATTTAAAGGTGACACCTGCTAACACCGATAATCTGTGTTCCTCACGTCAAAAGTTGGATGATGTGCTTACCATTATTAGTAGTAAATCTAGGCTTATTGATGATGATTGCATTTGTGCAATTGGCACGGCTTGGAGAACTGTTGTTACACATATTCATAACTCGACTGATGAGATTAATAATGTTAGACAAAGCAAATAGAACCCACTTAGGAAAGGATGTGTCTATTGCCTGCAAAGATCACTCAACCCCTATAAAATAAGATACTATCACTGGCAACTGTAGAATTCTGGATACAAGTATTCAGCAATCTGAGGATTCAGAGTGAAATAAAAAAAAGAAAAGAGTATAGAAGGAAATAAAATAAAGAAAGGAAGAATTTCACAACAAATAAAGAAGAAAAAGAAACTGATAGCTGTCTGTAAAGCAAAGAGAATACGCACTATAAAGGGCACACAGGTTACAGAGAATGATAACATTTTTCGATCAGAAAACTTTCAGTCTACAGAAAAAGGCATACTTTTTACAAAAGGGAAGGTAGGAAAAAAGAGCCAAGGGGCAGCTAAAAAGGAAGAAGCCAAAATTGAATGTGGAAGAATTGCAGAACATTGCTGTACGAAAACAGAGGAGAAAGACAGATGTTGACAATATGACTCAAGCTCTGGATGTACAAAGCCATATGGATGAGAATTGTATGTTTGCAAATGTAAAAAGCAATGAAAACAGTGGAATTAATGATGTTAACAGTGATGAAGATCATTCCTAGCAAATGATGGAGCAAATGTTACTGAATTAGAAGCTGAAGTTTCTTTAGATCTGATCAGAAAAGCTATTCTTATAATTGGAGATTGAATTATTGGAGGAAGTGATACTTACATTTGCATGGAAGATAATGAACATCAAACAGTGTTATGTTGTCAGGAGCAACAATACAGAATGAGAAGCAAGCCTTAGAATCCAGTAATGTAAGGAAGCACCCATCTGTTTTCATTCATGTCAGCACAAATGATCTCATCTGCTGTTAGTAGGGAATTTACAGCCCTCTTAGATAGTATACCTTCTACAGGTGTTAAGCATATTTTCCACAAATCACATTTAGAAAGGAGAGTCATATCATGAAAAAAAATGATGTCCTGTTTTAAAAATGGAAGTGTGTAGAGCATCTGAGCCTAATTTTGAGCACACGTGTTCAGACAGGTTGGCATGCACCTGCCAAGATCAGGGAAGAGAATTCTTCTAGAAAATATTTTGCAATCTTTGACAAACATAAGGCAGGATTTTTGCCAGGTCAAAAATGTAATAGTTCACAAATAGCAATATTCAATGCATCTCTGATGGCTGTTAATGCTAGGAGCTTTAAAAATATTTTTTTTTGGAAAATTTGCTATGTTCCCACAAGAATGATATTATTGTTTGTGAAACAAGGTTAAACACCAATTACCGGAAATCAGTTCTGTTAGGGTATAAATGTTTTCACTATAATATACATTTTAACAAAAAATCAGGTGGAGGTATTATGATAGGGATTAAAGATAGTTTGATTATTATATGTTCAATGATAACACCAGTACTATAAATTGTGTAACTGTGACAATAAAGACAAACCTGGAACAAATAACACTTTGGGTGTATAGACCACCAGAGTCAAGTGCTGATGACCGACAGGAATTCATGCATTTCTTGTATGAAATATAAGAAGGAAGAATAACAGTGGCTAAGAAGTTAAATTTACCAAAAACAGACTGGAATAATATCAATTCAACAATATTAGTAAGGAAATTCTTCACAGTGTATGTTCAGGAACAACAATTGGTTCAAACTGTAAAAATCTTAACAGGGACATTGTATTCCTAAAGAAATTACTGTTACTTCATGTCAGGTTTTACCACTGTTAATGTGCAGTGACTATCTGGTTATAAAGGTTAATTTGTTGCTGGATAATTCTACCAAACTGAAATTTAAACCTATACATAGAATATTAATAACACGCCATATGGAAGCAAACAAAACAGTCACTATGGAAAACTAGTGATGCAATCAGTGGAACAAAATGCAGAAGGAATATGAAAAGCTTTAAAACAGAAATTTTTTGAATTAAAAAAAAAAATCAAAACATTTTTAACATCATGATCTAGGCACACAGCATAAGGAGGATATATTTCCATAAGAGCAAGATACTTGAGTAAGGTGAGAGGCAAAACATATAAGAAATGAAAAAGAGATCAAACTACAACTTTGAAAACTGAAATAAGCAAGCTGGACAAACAAATTAAGCATAGTGTGATACAAGATCAAGAAAAAGTTGAAGAAAATGTATATAAAGATATTGAACATAATAAGAAAACATTTTATAGATTCATAAGATGTGGAAGGAATAACGACGTAAAAAGTGATACATTGTATGTAGATTCTAAAATTTATTCACAGACGCAATATATTATAGATATATTTACAAATTTATATGCAAAACCATTTGGCTCACAAAGGGAGTGATAAACTATCCTAGTGACATCCAGGTTACCCCAGATACTGAAATCAAATTAGATTATACTGAAAAAGAGTTACACACACTGGATCCAAACAGATCACAGGAGGAGACAGAATTAGTAATAACAACATGAGAACACATCAGCAAGAACTTACAGTGCAATTATATATATATTATTTACTAGGTGATATAAATATGGAGAGATTTTTCAAGAATGGTGATTTGCACTTATTAAACTTGTCTTTAAGGGGAAAGGGGAGTAGGACAAACCCAGAGTCATGCAGACCCTTAAATCTACTTTCATGTTGTGGAAAAACAATGGACAAGGTAATATTGGGTAAGTTATTGTCAGAATTGTAGAGGTTAGGACTTGAAAATATACATCAGCATGCATATGTTGAAAATAGATCTATTACCACCTGTAACATAATGTTCTATAACAATATAATAACAGCTATGAATGCAAAATCGTGCTGTGATGTAATTTATATAGATTTAACTTCAGCATTTGCTAGGGTCATACACAAAACACTGATCAATAAATTAGAACAACTAGGTATTGATGTACTCTAGATAAGATGGACAGCTGCATGCTTACAAATAGGACATGGCAAGTACCATACAGCAACTGGACAGGTGAAATCCTTGGTTACAGTCAGGGTGTCCCACAGGGCTCTGTCCTAGGCCCATCCTTGTTTATATTTTATCTTTCAGATCTGAAGTGTACTATAGTCTGTATGCAGGTGACTTGAAATTATGTGTTACCGGGCATGTCTGCAAAATAACTTGCCTAATTGACCATTTGGGCACAGAAGATTAATATACTGATAAATACATAAAAAACTGAGCATAGGAGATTTGGGAAACATAAATTGAAAGGTAAACATTTAATACAGCACACAGTGATTGAAACTGTAAATTCATTTAAAGACCTGGGTATATGGGTAGCTCTAGCTTTTAGTTGTTCTAATCATATCAACCACTTGATTAGTGATAATTATAGAACTATAGGTTGTGTAAAATTATTTATAAAATCTAGGAAATCAGAAATGATAAAGCCATTGTTTGTTAGTTACATTAGACTAAAACTTAAGTATGGAATAACAATATGAAAACCTTATAAAAAACACACTTGAGTAACTGGAAAGAGTACAGTGGAAATATGCCAAGGGCATCCATGGATGTAAAATTTAAGTTATTATAAAAGACTAAAATATCTGAACTTGTACAGCGTCTCTTATAGATAATTAAGAAGAGACCTTATTTAGGTATATAGGGCATTTAGAGACAACTACCTCTGGGAATGTGTGGGGTTTTCTATAAGCAGTAGAGAATAATAACACAACCTATGTAGAAGATTCTGTATGAATGAGAAGTGTACTAATTAGTTCTCTGAGAGAGGAGCTGATGCATGGAACAGACTAGCAAATTACATTAAAGCAAGTACTAGTTTAGATATTTTTAAGAGCAGTCTGGACACTTATTATGGGAGCAAGTGTTTTGGTATATTGTCAGGCTTGAAGGACATCAATGCCTGTGCCTGAAATATCTGTATGTATGTATGTATGAATGGATTTATGGATGGATAGGTTGTTCCCTGCCCCCCATCACGTTATTGGACATAAAAATTAATGAATGATATTTAAGAATGTGCAGTCTTTATGCTGGACACTTGTGAAAAAATATGGAGATGATATATAATCAATTCTTTTACTTTATATAAGTGGTAATGCAACATTTTGACAACAGTCTTAATGAACATTACCAGTATTGTTCCCTGTGACAAAGATTCATGCCTTTGGTTATAAAAAAAGAACAAGAATGGCAAAAGAAAATGTGTTTCAAGCTATCTCTAAAGAGATTTCTGTTTGCCACAATTATAGCAGTTAGCAAGGTTGAAGAGATGTGCCTGAAAGCATCAACAATAAACTCAGAAGCAATACTTGCAGTTCCTAGCTACTGTAAAGTCAGTGATGCTATTATAACGCACATGAACATCATCATCTTTTTATGAAGGTGAGTAAATTTACTGATGCAGGAAATGTTGTGTGACCTTCATAAGGTCTGTATTCCAACATTTGATATCTGCATTTAAAAAAGCTATAGAATTAATCAGTGAGGTACATATGCTATACTGACCATTGTCAGTTCATCTTAGTACTGTACACTACGTATGCAATGAGCTATTTACACTAAAAAGTGAAACTTTAAAACATACTGAGCAAAAAATTTTAACAAGACATCTGCTCATTCCTTAGAATACATTTTAACCCTATGGAACAGCCCGTATACCTGTATGGATTCTTCTATTGCCTTCCATACATGCAGAATTTAACAGGACTATTAACACTGGATTTCAGATCTTCCCTTTAGAACAGCTCTTGCTGCATTGCAACTTCACCTGGAGACACAACTTTAAGAATCTGTTTGTGACTCTTGACTATCAGAGTTTCACACCCATTATTTTCATGTGACAGGGCTGGTTGTAATGCTTCCGGTCACTCTTCTTCCTGGAACTTCAATCTCTGGCACATTGGTCTTGTATTAATGTTTGCAATTTCATCTATATAGCTTACCATCTCCAACACAAACTACATAGGATCTTGGTTCAGCTGGTCTACAAATACATTTGCATTGGGATGTGGACTTCCTTATGGCTTTTGCATTATTTCTTTGCCTGTACCCTGAAATCTGGTCGTCTTATGCAGGTCATGTCATTTCCAGTATTTCATTTGCCTTATGTTGACTTTACACAATCAGAAACATAGCTAAAGTAAGTGACCTCTGGCATATAGTAATTAAGCTAATTACAGATGATTACCTGTGGTGCAGTATTTCTTTACTATAAAACATTGAGTTGATAATCCAATTGGCTTTTGTTACAGCTTTTTCTGATGAAATTCTCAAGGGTTTAGATAGTTAACCAAAGCTGCTCAAAGTTCGGTGTCTTTAGCCAGAGATCTGTAGTGCATCTGAACTGAAATCCAAAGCATCCACTGCAAACAACTGACAAATAAGTGTATTTAAAGCCTGTATTGCACTTTAAAATTTTGTACTATTGCCTTATATAGCACAGGTTAGATTCAGATTTGCTGAATCTAGACTATTTAGTATCACTGTGCTCTAAACCAGCATCGTGCAGGGGTTAGTGCTGCCACATATAGATGCAAACACCTGAAAACTTAAATTTTCCCTAGACATCTGTCAGTAGGACCCTCACAAGTCCCCATGTTGCTCTGCAGACAACTTAACTGCACACTGAGCAGCATTGCCACAGATCTTCACCCTAAACCACCAACAGAATAAGCCCCTTTGTTATTCATACATCATAAACTGATGTAACCTACCCACTTCCCAACAGTACTATGGTATAAACCTGCCATTATGGACAGTCACTTTCCCACCATTTCTTCAGCCAGCCTGATTGACTTGGGCATCCTGAAGCAATGTAGTAATTGTATCATGTATACTGACAACCACTTAGTCCTGAAACAAACAAATACCATATGTGGGAAATGTAATTACACTATTAATTTCGAAACAGTCATCTCATGTAAAAAAAACAAGACATCAAACAGTTCAGGACACAACACATAAACCCACATACATGAAGGTACTCTCTAGATGCCTACCAAAAGATCAGAGACCTCCCAAGCACAAATTATCTGTACACACCTTATCATGTATAGAATCAAATGCACATAACAACACACATATCAGTGTCTCACCAAATAAGCCCCTAAGGCAAAACATCTCAAAACCTAATGTCTTGACCATTGGTCATAATGAGTCACACAGATGCACCCTTCACCAAGCAGCACAAGGAGAAGGTCACAGTCAGCTGCCTATTGTGTGCCAGGATCCATCAGATCACACATGCACTCAGGTTATTCAAGAACAAGTACTGTTATGACCCTGGTCATAGTCCATGTTGGGGTGAATTACTTGAGACGTACCTCCCTGGACTATATGACTGAAGTCTCCAATTGTGTGTCCCTGGAAGGTACGGCTCCAGCCCTAAGCAGCATTCTACCTTCACCCAGGTTGATGCCACAATATAAACAAAAACTGATTGACTTCAACAATTGGCTTAGCTTCTATTGTCAGACCAGGTGGATCCAGTATTTGTCAGCCTGGGAAGACATGGTCGACAGGCCATGCTGCTTTGCAGAGATGGTCTGCACCTGGCTCTCCTAGGCTTTCAGAAACTGGCTAGGGTGCTTGCCTCTCTCATACTGCCTTTTTTAGGCAATGTCAAAACGACAACATTTCTGATGTAGCAAAATCCACTCAAGATAAACTCAAGATTCTGCTGCTTAATGCTAGGAGTCTAAACACTAAACTGCACTCCCTGGAGAGAGTTCTCACCATGGAAGATGCTGATGTCTCACAGTCACTGAAACATGGTTCAAGGTTGTGGAGAGCACCCTAGCTGTGCAAGACTACAATTCCTTCCAGATGTTCAGACCTCAGAATGAGCAAGAAAGAATCAAAGGTGGAGGGGTATCTATCTTCATTAAAGCCAAGTGCACCTCGAGACTGGTCAAATAGTATGACTCTCTAACTATTCCATGCCCAATTAACTATAGGCAAAATACCCTACCACATCATTGCTAGCTATAGATCCCCCTCCATGAACTAAGAAACACACAATGCCTACCTAGACTTACTGGAGTCACTCGTCATTCATCCAAGCACCTTAGTCATGGGAAATTCCAATTATCCGTACAATCGACTGGGTAACATATACAAGCATAAACATGGTCACCCAGAGGTTCCTGAACTTTGTCAATGCAAATACTCTGGAAAAGACAATCTTCACCCCCCTCAAGGAGCTGTAATGTCCTTGACATAGCATCACCAACATGGGGAGTCACTGCACTGTCCCCTGTGTGATGTCCTGCCTGGCAAGGTCAGACCATAAATCAGTCTTGTTCGAAGTAACTATTGGATCCCACACCCCAAAGGAGCAAGAAGCTAAGGAACTAGGACCCTACTAAGATATGGTATAAAAAGTTTTATACCCCTGCAATCACAGGCAGTAATGACTCCTATGCAGAGATGTACACAGATGCCTGCATAATCATCTTAACAACTGCATAGACTCAGCTGTAGATGACTGGACAAATACCAAGCCTTCCTGAAAAAACAAGCCACCTTGGTGGGCACTGTAGAACAGAGTGCATTTGCTGTATCTTTAAGAAGGGTTTCAAAGACTGAACATGCATATAAACAGCAAGCACGTGCTAGATTCAGTACCATTTTTGACAGTGAAGCAAGATAGTGAGCATGTATGAATGTAGTAGCTAGTTTGTATGAAAGTTTATCTAAGTTAAAGTTGTTAAGCCTCAATCTTCATGTGTTTGTACATAATAAAGCTGTTTAAACAGAACCCACAAACACTCGTCTATTACATCCTGACTAGACGAGTGACATGGTGTCAGAACCAGGATTCCAGAGACTGATATTCAGGGGGACAAGGTGAAGGTACACTAAGAGAAACAAGCATGAAAAAGGGACGGAAAAGAACCAAATGTAATGAAAACTTGCAAGAACAGTTTATTTTATAAAAAAGATAAAACAGAGCATTACAAGGCCACAAACCGCATTATTAAACAAGTGAGAGGCACAAAAGGTTTATTAATTAAAATGTTTAAAATTAAGATATTTGGTAAAAAGATTATCAGAAAAGCCTATAAGGGGTTTGGAATTGCCTCGGAATTGCAAACCAAGTATGTTTAAAGCAAAACAGGCATGTTTAGAATAAAACAAGCACAAGAAAAGTACAATGGGCATGAAAATAGATTAAACAAGCAAAAAGGCACATTAAGCATAAATAAAGCAAGGTGACTGCATGCTTTTGGCAAAGTACTGTGTTTGGCATAACTACTACTTCGTACTGTATCAAGGGTATAACTAGAGTTATTCAAGGTATCTCAGTGTGTAAAAGTGCTTACAGTTTGTGCTTATTACTGTGCATGTATTCTGAAGAGTTTGTGGGCAAAGTGCAACTATTTCATGATGTACAGTCAAAGTACAGCCATTTCAAAAAGTTTCTTGTGCTGGGTATGTCTATTCACAAAGTGCCACCATTACAGAGTGTTTCTTGCAGTATAAATAATTATCTAGTAAGATACTGCCATTCTGGGGGAAGTTTCAGTGTGCCGTGTACTGTTCATTTGCAAAGTGCAGTTACTTCGAAATGTTTCATACTCTCAGCTTCTTTGGGCCAGTTCATTCACTCAGTGTAGTTAATTTGAAACGTTTCTTACATTGATGAGGTGATTTCTTACAGTACAGTAATTTCAACAGTATTACAGTGCCCCAGAGACTTATTTCACAAAGTTTAGTTATTCAGAGGCTTGTTGTGCTATTGGACAAAGTTACAAACACTGGCAGAAATTTCTGGCATATGTATATGTGTGTGTGTGTGTGTGTGTGTGTGTGTGTGTGTGTGTGTGTGTGTGTGTGTGTGTGTGTGTGTTCGTGCATATTTGCATAACCCTTCACTGGTATGTGTTAATATGGCAGATTGATTTTGAAAGCCCTCACCACTTGTATTTGATCAAAATATTGCAAAGAATTGGAGAATATTTGAGCAAGAGTATGTTATTTTTATACAAGCAGCTTATTCTGACAAAGATGTATGCAACAAGGCATTCATTTTGCTAAACCTAGCTGGGTTAGAGGCCATTGAAAGAGAGTGTTCATTTATGTATGCACCAGCAGTATACGAGGGAGAAGGTAAAAATCATCATATTGTTATACAGGCTGAATCAAGGGAAGACGACAAGTGTCTGAAGTGCAGATTCAGAGAAATGTGTATCCCCCAGACAAATATTACATTAGAGAGGCATTTGTTTTACACAAGAGATCAGAAACCAGGGGAAACTTTTGCAGCTTATGTTACTGACCTGAGAAACAAAGCTAAAATGTGTCAGTTTGGTGACTTAAAAGATGAGTTAATAAAGGACAGGCTTGTGTGTGGTATTAACAGTGCTGCTGTGGGAAAGATTTTGCTTCATAACAGTGATTTAACATTGAGTAAAGCTACTGAGATTTGTCAAATTCATGAAGTTACAGAAAGGCACACAAGTATGCTTGTGGGTGATAAGAGCATGGTTTCAGCAGGCTCCAGAGCAAATGTAGACAGCATGCAACACATGGCAAGCAAAAGCAGGCCTAAGCACATGGCAGCTGCAGCCATTACTGGTTCTCATGGGAAATCACATTTTCCAGCAAGTTCTAAGAAATGAGCATGCTCAGTGCAGTACAAGCATGAATCAGCAAAACCCAAATCCAGCTTTATTAATAACTGTCGCAACTGTGGTGCCAATATGAGTCTAAAAGAGAAAAATGCTTAGCATTTGGTTAGCAATGCCACAAGTGTACAAAATGGAACCATTTTCAAAAGTTTTGCAAATCAAGTAAACCTCACACAGCTATAAAGAAGTGTCACTCAGAAAAGCAAGTTGATCGTATAGATAGCTGCAACTCTACTTTCTACATAGATGGTGTATCAGTAATTGGTGAAAAGGTTGATGCAGTGAATTTGTTAGCAAAGAACAAAGTGTTTTGCACTGTCCAGAGAAATGGTAAATCCACCGAGCTCAAAGTAGACACTGGATCAAAGTGTAATCTTATGTCAGCAGACACATTTGCTAAGTCAATGTGGCTAGTAGTGTGAAACTTGTTGCTTATGGAGGTGAAGAAATTCAAACCGAAAGACCAGTAGCGCTTTCATGTTATTTGGCTAGGAACTGTTACAGCTTGTTATTTCATGTAGTTTAGAGACCTGTGCAGTCATTATTGGGTCTCAGAGACAGTTTGAGAATGAATCTGCTTTCTTTTACCAAAGAAGTTCATCATATAAGCACATATCCTAATTCCAATTTTACTGAAGCCATTTTCTCAGAGTATGCTGATGTTTTCGATGACAAGTTGGGCAAACTTGCAGTTGTGTATTGTATAAAGTTAGACCCAGAGGTCAATACAGTAGTCAGACCAGCAGGAAAGTTCCGATAGCTATGTAGAATAAGGTTAAAGCTTACCTGGATAAAATGGCGCAGCAAGATGTAATTTGTCCAGTTACAGAACTGAATGGGTGTCGTCCATGGTAGCATCCCACAAGAAAGGCTCAGACAAAACCAGGATATGTATTGACCCAAGAGATTTGGACAAAGCATTGAAGAGACCACATCATCAAATGTGTACAGTCAAGAAAGTTGCCATCCTAATACCAAATGACATTATTTGTCTGCCTTGGATGCAAAAAGTTCATTTTGGCAAGTGATGCTTAATTGCAAATCCTCATTACTGACTATTTTCAATACCCCGTTTGGTAGATATAGATTCCTAAGGATGCCATTTGGAATAAATTCTGCAGTGAAGTCTTCCAGCATACAATGGAGCAAATTTTTTCAGGTTATCCTTGTGCCTTAATAGTAGATGATTTATTGGTTGGAGACAGTGGTGAAGCAGAGCATGATAGAAACCTTAAGAAAGTTCTAGGCAGAGCACGTGAAGTGAACTTAAAGCTTAATCCTCTGAAGTGAAAATTCAGACTACCAGAGGTTACATATGTGGGTTATTTATTTACCAGCACTGGCTTGAGACCAGACCCATTCAAACAAGCAGCCATTCTTGAGATGTCAGCACCAGATAATGTTCAAGCTCTACAATGATTTCTTGGTATGGTCAACTATTTAGACAAGTTTATACCAGACTTCAGTGAGTTGACAGCACCTTTAAGAGAGTTGATATGCAAAAATGTTACATGGTCTTGGTTGGAACAGCACCAGAAGGTATTTGAAGACCTTAATCAGAAAATTGCCACCCCCACCTACATTAAGATACTATGATGTCAATAAACCAGTCACTCTTTCCTGTGATGCCTCAAAATTTGGTCTTGGCGCAGTTATTCTTCAAGAAAGCAGACCAGTAGCCCATGCATCTAGAACACTTGCCCAAACTGAAGTGAAATATGCTCAAACTGAGAAAGAACATTTGGCAATAGTATCTGCATGTTCAAATTTTCATGATTATATCTATGGTCAAGCTATTCAGACTGAAACTGATCACCAACCTCTAGTTATTAATCTAAAGAAGCCTATGCATTCAGCTCCAATGAGATTACAAAGAATGATGCTCAAATTGCAAAAGTATAACTACAAAATGGTCTATACAAAAGGCAAACTTCTTCATCTGGTTGATACCTTATCCAGATCACCCAGAAATACAATGAAACAGCTTCATGCAGAAAATTTTGACTTTGACGTAAGGAAGTGTGTAATTTTTCTACCACTAGAGTTGATGAGCCTAGAGATCATACAGAGACTGATCCAATTTTGCAAAAGCTCAACCACTACATTAATGTTGGATGGCCATCAAAGCAATCTAGTGTACCACCTGAAGTGCAAACTTATTTTCCTTACAGAGATGAGATGTTGATGGAAGATGGCATTATTTTCAAAGGTCCCAAAATTGTTGTTCCTGCTTCCTTACAACATGAATATATCCAGATTTTGCATCGTGGTTACCCAGGTTCCGAATCTACCAAAAGAAGAGGGAGAGAACTAGTATTTTGGCCTTCTCTAGTAAAAGACATTGATAAAGTACTTTCTTCTTGTTCAGTATGCAATACTAAACCGCATTTGCAAAAAGAACCACTTCAGCTAAGCCAGATTCCTAAACTACCTTGGTCATCAGTAGCCACTGATATATCTGAGTGGAACAATCAGTATTACTTAGTATTGGTAGACTCTTATTCAAACTGGTTTGAGATCGATTTACTACCTAATCTAACCTCCACTGCTATTATTACTAAGTTGAAATGTCATTTCTCAGTCCATGATAGTCCACATAGTTATTTCTGACAATGGTAGTAAGTTGTTCAGAAATTTGCAAGAGAATGGGACTTTGTACATGTTACTAGTAGTCCAGAATATCCACAGTCAAATGGACTAGCTGAACATGCAGTACAGAGTGCAAAGCAATTACTTGAAAGGTCAAAGTGTGATAATACTGATGTCTTTTTGAATTTACTTAATCTCAGAAACATACCCCATGATGATATACTTGGCTTGCCTGCTCAGAGACGTCTATCCAGGCAAATCAGAACAACACTGCCTATTAGTTCCAGTTTATTGAGGCCTAAAGCTGAAGAACAACAGAACCATTAGAACCCAATTATTCAGGAAGCATTCTTTCCAAAAGTCCAGTTATGATAAATCAAGCAGATTTCTTCGTCCATTAAAAGAAGGAGAAAGAGTGAGGATACAAACGGCGAAAGGTTTCGACCAGATTGGTCAAGTAACAGGTATATGGACCAAGCCAAGATCCTACTTCGTAGAATCTGAGGGTGTGGAATACAGGAGAAATCGCAGACATCTTCCTGTACCAGAATCAATATTGCAGCATTGTTCCTGTGATACAGACTCTAGATCTCAGAGCAATCCAGTCAATGTTCCTGTTGCAAAACGTGTCTCAACTTTTACTTCCATTCCCGATGATGTTCCTGATGCCCTAAGCTTGAACATTCAGCAGAGACAGTCCTAATTGCTAAATCTAATTCTAAATTTTATGTCACATGATTTGGTCGTATTTCCAGACCTAGTATGAAAACCACAGCGACCTGGACATAATTGTACATTTGTATCTAGTTCTGTATAATTACATTACAAAGAATTATTTGTATTGATTGCATGTCAACTGATGTTGTCAATACTGCATGACCTATTTCTCAAAGAGGGAGGATGTAGAACAGAGTGTGTGTGCTGTATCTTTTAGAAGGGTTTCAAGGGATGCATATATATAGCAAGCATGTGCTAGATTCACTGCCATTTTGAGAGTACAGCCAGAGAGTGTGCATGTATGAATGTAGTAGCTAGTTTGTATATAGGTTTATCTAAGTTAAAGTTATTAAGCCTCAATCCTGATGTGTTTGTACATAATAAAGCTGCTTGAACAGAACCCACAAAGACTCGTCTATTATAGCCTGACTAGATGAGTGACAGGCATCTAGTATAAACAGATTGTATAAAAAAGGAAGAAACTGATGTCCAAGAACAAGAGGCAACTGCCTCTGCAGATCAAGAGTTCCCTCCACAGACTGAACAAGCAAACCAAAAGTCTTGTAAAGTCCACTAAAGCTAATTATGAAGCAAAAATAGCATCTCTACCCAAGGACAATTATAAGGCATTCTTTAACTATGTCTGAAATCTAAAAGGGAGTGCCCAGCTATGTGCGAAATTGGTAGTAGATGGCACCATTCACACTATAATGGAGGAAATTGCCAACCTGCTAGCTGAGAGATTTGGTGCAAACTTCACCCCACTATCCCCACTAGCCATACCCCAAAGCATTCCATACACCAGTCCTCTACCTACTATCTCTAGAGACCAAGTCATACCTGCACTCTCCAAGGCCAAAAACACTGCGATCTAAAACAGGACCTAGCTGACCAATTTGCCATTCTCTTTAACCATAGCCTGAGAACTGGCTTTGTACCAGCAGAATGGAGAACAGCAACAGTAATCTCCTTGCATAAAGGGGGACCATAAACCAACCCTGGGAAGTATAGACCCATAAGTCTAGCCAGCCTCATCAGCAAGGCCATGGAAAGGATCATCATGGACTTTATCAACAAGGACATAGGCAACCTTCAAACTCTAGATCCAACCCAGTCTGGCTTTGTTAAGGGTAGATCATGCTTATTGAACTTGGTAGACTTCTTTGAGAAAGTCACCAAAGCCCTGGATGAAGGTAAGACAGTGCATACCACCTATCTGGACCTAGCCAAAGCCTTTGACACAATCCCCTACTCAGGTATCATTTAAAACTCTCCCAGCTAGGTGTTAACACTTACATCACTAGATGCATAGCTAATTGGCTCACCAACAGAACATATGCTGTCAAAGTTGGTGACTCCACCTCTACTCATACACCCGTCACCAGTGGTGTACCATAAGGATCTGTACTGGTCCTTTACTATTTGGAATCTATTTCTCAGAAGTCCAGGCTAAAGTAGATGGCCTCTTGCTTAATATGTTCACTGATGATTGTAATCTAGGTGCAATGAGTCCCCCAATGATGTTAACATATTATAGGAGGGGCTAACACAAACAAATGACTGCTGCCAAAGTCATGGTCTAAAACTAAATGAAAAAAAGTGCACTATTAACCCATTCAGCAAAGCGGAATGCCCCACTAAATACAACATTGACAGCACTCCTGTAAATTCAAACCCAGTGGTGCAAGATCTGGGAACACAGGTCAACAACAACCTGAACTTTCACCATCAGATTTCCATGGTGGTAAGGAAAGCCTTCTACATTGCATATCTTATAAGTAAAGGCATCACGTCCAGGTTTCAGGATGGTATAACCCCACCTTCCTTGACCCTAATCAGACCATTAATAAAGTGCAATGCTCCTTTCTGTATGTATCTCACCAGACACCTGCAGTAACTGGAGACGCCACAGTGGTTTCCTCACTAAGAAAATACAGGACCTCCAAACAATGACCTATGTGGTTAACCCGAAAGCCTTGTCACTGTACTCTGTATCATATTGGCCATCTGACTTGTGTACTGCAGAATGTTGTCAGATCTGACAGCATCAGACATCCACAATTTTGAAACTGGAGACTTTAATCATTTTTGCTTTTGCAGTGTCTGTCAGCTCAGTTACACTAAGGAACATGGAATAATAATCCACTCATATGAGGTACACAGTTTTTCTGAACTGGAACAAATATGCACCATCTCTGATCCCCAGATTGTTTGGAAATGGGTATGATTGCATTTCTTCCATTGGATTGTCCTTTAATATGCATTGCAGATAGTACAACACTGCTTTACTTCTTCTAAATGAGTTAACATTCTTGTTCAAAATATTACATATCTTGACCTTTCTTTTTAATCCTATATTCCGAGTTGTGATTCCAGTATCCTGGCGACCATTTGTTTTCTCAGTTGATTGAAAACTTTTATTTTGTCAGCTTTAAACATTAAGCCTTACGCTCAGCTTATTTTTTCCTTGAAATTAAAGTAAAGCTGAATATATTTCCTTTCTAAAGATGTTTGATAAACAGCTTTTTATTGTAATTTCTTTCAGTAGATGCATTTTCAACTCAGTATCACTACACATTTGATTGATTGATTGCTTGATTGCTTTATACTTTTTCTTCTATCATTAATAGCTGCAGCAACACAGGTCGACAACAATCTGAACTTTGACCATCCGGTTTCTAAAGGAATTGTTTCTTCTCTAACAAATAGTAATGTTTCTTTGGTAAATATGTTTTCCTCAACATATCTACTATATATATATATATATATATATATATATATATATATATATACACACACACACACACATATATA